>NW_024573800.1:0-19945 GCF_018153835.1 Drosophila eugracilis | reverse complement strand
CACAACAATGTTATTTGTTCTTTGTAGTACTCAACGTATTATAGCCATTAAGTTGGCTGATTTACGTTTAATAAATGTATTGTTATATCAAAAAAAAAAAAAAAAAAAGTTGGTAGACGATGAATTTGCAGATTACTTAGAGGTCTCCCAATGTGAGACAATACTAGACATGGTGGAACAAGAGATTGCTCGATATTGTAATATCAATGTTGCACACATGATGGACTTTAATGCTTTTTAGCTTGGTGGCGGCAATAAGAACAAGGGAATTTTTTTCCGCTATTGCACAAGACAAGCTGCAAAATATTTTTGCATTCCAGCGAAGTCAGCGCGGCTTCGGAACGCACATTCTCAAACGCTAGAAATTTAATTACCGAAAATCGTACTCAAGTTAAGGCTATAACTCGGAAAATGTTAACAAAATAATGTTTTTTGCATTCAAATTTAGATAGATATATGGTTAATTTAGAAATAAATTCAAGAAAAACTATGAATTTAGATTTGAATTAGTTTGTAATTGTTAATTTAGAAATTATTTTAAGAGAAAACCATGAATTTATGTATAAAGTTAAAGTAAAGTAGTTAATAGCCTTGATGTTTTAAAAATAAGTTAAATAAAAAACCATGAATGTAAAAACGTATTTCAATTGCTTAGGTTTCCATTTATTTACAGTTGCAACTTGAATCGTTCGTTCAACGTCTCAGTTTTCTGAGTTCTCACTTCATTCAATTCGTTTCTCTTTCTCTTCATAATTCACAATTCTCTTCACATTCTCCTATTTCTCGTCTTTCGCGATAAACGGTTCCTCTTCCGCTCGCGCTTCTCTTGTGTGTTTATCTATACCTTATCTTGATTTCAATCTATTCCTCCGCTCCTTCTCACTTCTTATAGTGTGCATATCTAAAACGTATCTTGTTTTTATTCTATTTTTTCTGTTCTCGCACTGTGCGCTTTTTTCAATTAAATAGTGCTTAAAAATAATAATTATATCTCATTATGTCAGAAATTGTCTGCTATTTTAAATCTTGTAACAAAATAATTACAACTAACCAGCCGAGCGTTTTGTGTTGGCTTTGTGATAATGTGGTTCATGCCAATGTGCAATTTCCGTGCCACCGTATCGGACGTTTTGGCCCGAGGCGATTCCGGCTTACATTATTGCTGTGAAAGTTGTCGGGGGGACTCAAAAAGAAATGAGATCTTTTATGCGGCAGACAAAAATGGTTTTCGTGAGGGTGCTCGGCGCTTTTCGTGAAGCCAGCGCTTTGCTCACGGCGCTGGACACCCAATTTAATAATGTCCAATTGTTAAATGAGTCTCCAAAGCGTAAAAAATCAAACTCTTGTGCCCGCAGATCACTAGTTCCCTTCTCGCTCCCACTTACCTTTCAGAATACTGAAGTGTCGCCGCAGCTGTTTGGAACGCCTTTGGCCAACACTCCGGTGAGTATTCGTACTCACTCGTTACTCAATTCGGCATCCGAATTTTCTGGACATGATGGTAGGAAATCGTTAGATAGTTTGTCTGGTTCAAGGCTCCTGGCTCCTACAGACCCAATTTCCATTAACATCAACCTACCCGATAAACTGCAGGGGAATTTCGTGCCCGGACTAACGGCAAGCACTGGCGGTGCAGGAATGGAATTTGACAAAATGTGCTCAACCAAGTTCTGGCCGGAACACATTTTCGTCCAAGAACATTGACCGGGACATAAAAAAAAAAGAAAATTAATCGACCTGCGGCTTTAAAACTCCCCCAAAGCAAAAAACTAACATCGTCTCTCATTCTTTCCTATCAGAACACAAGGGGGTTGCGTACTAAGCTTCCTACTTTGTTTTGCATCCCTAATAATTGTTTTTACCGAAACATGGCTGGTTTTGGAAATTCTTAGCTCTGAAATTTTTCCGAGTAGGAATGTAATATACAGGCTGATCGATCACTCGGATCCGGGGGTGGAGTGTTAATTTCTGTCGACTCTAAAATCGTATACGAGGAGATTACTCTTCAATTCGGCGATATCGAATTCATTTGTGTTAAACTTTCGCTTCCTGGTAGGGTTTTATTTATTACGTGTTCTTACATCCCTCCCAAGTCCGACCCATCCACGTATGAGTTGCACCTAGCGGCCATGCAGTCCGTTTTTGCGTTATTATCAGATTTGGATCAGTCAGTGGTTCTGGGTGATTTTAATATACCACAAATTAACTGGTCAAAAAATGAAAATAGTTTAGCTTTAACACCTTCCTCACATCATGATTTTATTGCAGGTATGTTAGACATGACCCTGGAACAAATTAACCATGTTAAAAACTCGTTGGGTCGGTTACTCGATCTATGCTTTATCTCAGATTCGGACTCCGTATTTATATCTAGGGTTCCACCACTTGCACACCCTGAAGATCTTTGACATCCCACTCTGGAGCTGGCGATCATGATGACAGCAACATCGGGAAGTTCCGAGCAGCCCCCACCCACCCCCTCAAGACGATCAAGCTACGAGGCCCACGAGAACTCTCCGGACAGAGACGTATTGCAATGATGCGTCTCGGAGGGTTCTGGTGGTTTATATGCGAGCAGGAGGTTAAACAAACGGAACTACAGCGCCACGGAAAAGGAATGTCTCGCCATATACTGGAGAAATCACAAGTACAGGATGTACTTATAGGGCTACAAGTTCATAGTGGTAATCGAACATCAGGCCCTCAGATGGCTAAATTCGATCGAAAGTCCCTCAGGTAGAGTGGCAAGATGGGCTTTAGGCTCACAACCATTTCAATTTGAAGATATCGGAAGGGAAAACTAAACGCCGTGGCTGACGCATTATCACGCGCACCGCCGAATACGAAACGGGCATACGTGGGGGACTTAAAAAAATGTCATAATGTTAACACTAACCCTACCGAAGCCGACCCCAATAACTCTAGTAATCAACCTTACGTTCTCATCATTACAGACGGAATGGACAGATTCGAACGATCTAAGAAAAGATTTAGGGAGCACAGCGGAACCCCAAGATCGACAAACAACAACCGTCGTCTTTAATCTACTTCACCGATTTCAGTCAGCAAAGTTCAAAAAAACTCCAATAGCCCCAAAACTGTTATACCTGCTAACCGTTTCTCTGAACTATCGGACATTGACACTGACATTGAGGTGGCAGGTGCTCATCAACCGACCAGACCCATCGAAACTCACAGTACTTCTACCGGACTAAGGCAGACTGCCAGAAACTTCAACAAAACTAACAACAGCAAGAATCCCAGCCGACCTTCTGGATGCCAGGAACAACCAGCCTCCCACAAGCCACCCCCTATTGTGGTTAATTATTGCGAAAACTTAAACGGTCTCATTAGATCAATAGACAAGATAGTTGGCACATCCAAGTTGTAGTAGGCTGAGTACATGGTCACCTTAGTCCCGATAAAACTCTCGATTGTATATGTTAAGCTAACATTAAGGATAACATTATCTGTAAGCAAGCCCAATGTTGGACATTCTGTATAAACGAGCGGAATAAAGTGGACGCGCCTTAAGCAAAGTTGTGTATTACCGTGCACTATTATAAAACTGTCTCTCCCACAAAGTATTCCTTAAAATGCATTTCCAATAACTCTAGCAGTAGACTCTGATGCGTACAGAGCTATTACTAAAGCATTGACTGCCAAAAAAGTGCCGTCCCATTCGTGGCAGCTAAAAAAAAGAGAGATCCTATCGTGTTGTCATCCGTGGTATTCATCATTCTATACCGGATGACAACATTAACGAAAGTCTTACCTCTGCTGGTCACACGGTTCGGTTTGGCAACAGGCAAAAGAGCCGATTTGACAAAACAGTTTGTCAACTTGGTTTTTGTCATGCTCGAACCGGCGGCAAACAATAAAGAAATACATGAGGTCAAGACACTTTGTCGGCAACGGGTTCAAGTTGAGTTCCCTTATAAAATAGATTACGTCGTGCAACCGGTGTCGAGCATTCGGCCACATCAAAAAGCATTGCCAAAAACTCTACGACTGTGTCAGATGTGGCTTACAGCACGGCTTTGAGGACATCTTAAGGGAGGTTCACCCGGTCAAATGTGTGAACTGTGGCGGCAACCATAAAGCTAGATATAAAGGTTGTGTTGTGTATCAACAGTTTGCTAACCGGTGGAAGAATGTCACATTCCCCAACAACTGTCTAGCTCAAGCTCCTACGCTAACGCTGTCCGAGGACAAGTTCATCACCCCCCACAGGTGTGTTTCACTCTGAGTCAACAACATTTTCCTCCGCTGAGTAGCAATAACATGAATCTAGGTCAGCTTTAACAACAACAACAGCAAGTTTTTCAACAGCGATCTCAACCTCAACAACGATCTTAAATAGCAACTTCAAAAGCAAATGTTCTTGCAATCCAATGAAACATTGTCTGTCCTTGTTGCCCAGTTCGACAAGATGTTCCAAGTGATGGTGTCGATGATGGGACTTGTTTTAAAATTGCTACCTTAACACGCTTTTGGAACGGCACAGGCTTTCCCTGGATCTCTCCCTCGTAATGTAGCGCAACCATGAGTCAAATCGGCCTTAAAATTCGTGTGTGGAACGCCGACAGACCTGCTAACAAAGCCCTTGAGCTAGAGCTCTTTGTGCAAAGTCTTAGTATTGATATTATGCTAGTTAATAAAACACACTTTTGTTTTGGTCCAATCCACCTCAGACTCTTTAAAAACTCTAGGCTCCATACGTTGTAAAGCTGAAAAGACCACTTCGTCGTAGATATATGTGGGATATGGGTATATTAAGGTATTAAGCGGCCTATTTAATTTCATATGGGGACACACTGTTCGGAATTCCACAACCTCGTAGCTTTTTCCATCAGCCAAAACGCCATTTAGAACTGTCTCTTTTCATCAAAGAATGTCTATACCCATCACCCTCTTCCTAATAGAAATTGCGCCTTACTAATTAAAGTTGAAGTCAGTCGATTGCGAATATTGAAGAGAGCAAGTGTCATCCATAGAGTGCGGAAGTCGTGGAGTTTAATACAAAACCTTTGTTTCTTTAATTTACCTTTATATATATCCGAAATAAACATTATCAATTTGTACTAGGAGGAGGAATAAAACGTTACGTTCCGTACGCCATAGCCATAGGCCTTTGATGTTCACCCAACTCGGAACCAAGAACAGTTTCCTCCGCTGGGCAGCATAGCAGGAAACAAGTCAGTTTCGTCTTCAAAATGCACCACCTCGACAGGAGCGGCAGGTGCCCCAGCAACAGCAACAGCAAGTACACTCTCAGCAGTCTCTACCCCAACAAAAGCGGCGCAGCACGCAGCACGGTCAACGATCTTCAATGGCAACGTCAACAGCAAATGTTCTTGCAACCTAACGAAAGACTGTCGGTCCTTGTAGCCCAGTTTGACAAGATGTTCCAAATGATGGTGTCGATGATGGGGGGTCTTGTTTCTTAATTGCTACCACAACAGCTGAGGTCTTCCCTGGAACTGTCCCGGTTCATGCAGCGCAACCATGAGTCAAATCGGCCTTAACATTGGTGTGTGATAAGCCGTCGGTCTTGCTAACAAAGCCCTCGGGTTAGAGCCGAAGAGTCACCATCCGACAGGCAAATCGGAGGCGGCCAGAGGAGGCCCGTCGACCGAACACCACAGGAGGGCAGCGGCGTGGGGACGACATGAGGGACGTCGAGTGGTGATCCAGGCGGGAGTCAACTTGCTACCGGCCACCCAGACTCACATCCGGGAGCGTTGGGCCGGGTTGCGGTTTGGGCAGCACCGCAGAGTCCAGGTGCCCAATGGAGATGACACACTCCAAGTCATCTTCGGGAGAGGCCCGAACAGAGTAAATCTATTTAAAAAAAAAAACCTTTCAAAAATGCGTTCAATGTACAAATCCCAAACTGGATGGGCGATTTTGAGAAAAGCGCCTTATATGGAACCAAAGACAGAGACGAGAAATATATACAGATATGTATATAATAAAGAAATGTTGTAATAAAACATTTTCAGCACAAGTAAATAAATTAAAATAGTCCACGTCATTTAAATAAAAGAATAAACACATAAACCATAACAAGACATTTATTTATCTAGTGCTTCCCAAGCATTCACCAGCTGAAGACGAGTCCATGTTGTTGAAAGACTTGGAAGTGGACTGAAATAAAAACCCGTAACAGATGGTCTTTTATACCCGCAACTAGTATTTTTTGTTTTTTAACACCATATGTTTCCTAACTCTGGTCACACCTCATTTTACAGCATTGTAACAGGGATCTGTTAAGTTTCAGTGTTTGGTCAATTGAAACCTAAAAAATTATAAATTTGAAAAATATTCAAGTTTTAAAAATTTATAATTTATAATTATAATTGATTTGTGATTACTTTACATATTGCAAAGAAAAGCTGCGATGAATATAAGACACATCTTTTATTTCTTTTTACAATGTATTGCACAATGGAAATCGAAATGCCAATAAAGGAAGGGATAGAACCGCGCATGAGTTTTCATAATAACTACAAATAAAAATAAATAAATATTATTAAACATAAACATATTAAAAAATACCATTTTAAACATATTAACATATTAAAATGTCATTTTAAAACATATTAACATATTAAAAATACCTTTTTATTTATAGACAAAGGGCTATATTTATCTTTTATTCATATAATAAGGTATTTTTCTCTTGCTTTCTCTGTGAAATGTAAACGTGGTGTAGTAAAGAGCTGAAATATAAAATAATAAATTAATGTATATAATATATAATAGACTTCACTTCAGTTCACTTCAAATCGAACGGTTGTGTTATTGGCTTTTGCGTGTTCTCGAGCGATTTAATCTTTGGTATTTATTCCCGAATCACCTCGTTTTTGGTTACTTTTTGCAAACGTTTATCTACTTCAAAAATCTGCCTTCGATTTCGCGTCGTGCAGTGAATTTATTGTTTTATGGTTGCATGAAACATTTAGTAAGCGAATTACAACAATTATGGTACTATATCATATATTTACTTTTACTTTGTGCTATTAGTAACGGAACTTTCACTGTTTAGCTCTGTAGCACAACATCTGTAGATCTCTTTTCTGCATCTCCCCCACCGGCTTGTAGCTCGAAAACACACTCTCTCTCCATACATTACTTACTGCTCTTATACAACTCGCCTACTCTCTTATAACGCCCCTCGTGGCTCTCGCCTAACACTCTCTCGATCGCTCTCTTGCCCCTAATTGTTTCTCTCAAGTCCCTTTCTTCTTCCCTATAATATTTTTCTGGCACAGAGGCTTACATATTATTAATTATTTGCCAAAATGTCTAATATTATTTGTTGCGTTAAAAATGCAATAAAATTTTGTCGGTTGACCAAGTAAGCGTCCACTGTTGGCTGTGTAATAACATTGCGTTCTCAAGTATGCAGAATGTCCGTCTGATGTTTAACAGTCTCCTTCATTGTCACCGCTGCCGTTCACCACTCAATCGTGACGACACCGGTAACAGCCCATATTTCGGATCGAAAATGTTGCTAAGGTGGTGAGCATTTGTGCGACGAGCAGTCCAGAGTAGTGCATTGGACCTCCGTGCCAAATGTTCTACAAGCTCAAAAAATTTACCCTTGACTCGCCAGCCAGGAACATAGGGGTACGGTTTACCTGCACCCACTGGTAGCGTGGGTAAACCACCGCCCACCAAAATCCTTGATTGGTATTCCTCTAGAGAAACATTTTTGTTTTCCCCTGATACGTCCGAATCGGACATCTTAGCCCCCATTAAAGTTAAACTTAAAGTCAATCATTAGATTGGGAAGATATCACTAAGTATAAATATTCCTACGCCAGGAGCGTGGCATCTTTCAAGATCCGTGTTCCTCGGATGAAAACTTTTGACGATATCTGTTCGACCAATTTCTGGCTGCAACATGTTTTCGTTCAAGAACATCAGCTTAAAAATAAGAGTTAGTTTTTAGGACGCCAACCTGAAAACTAACATCGTCCATAATTCTTTCGTACAAAAAGAACACAAGAGGCTTACGCTCCTAAACTTTCCTAATTTGTTCTCGGTAAGCTTCTCGTTTGCATCCCAGGTCATTGTGTTTTACCCGAAACCTGGCTAACTCCAGAAATTCTTAATTCTGAAGGTTTCCCCAGTAGGTACACAAATATATAAGGCTTGACCGATCCCTCGGAAATGGTGGTGGAGTCTAATTTCCGTGGACTCTAATCTCGTTTCGAGATAAAATCTTGAAACTGGAGACTTAGAATTTATCACAGTAAAAATTTCATTCTCTAAGAATTGGTACCTAGCAGCCATTCAGTCTGTCTTCTCAATGTTATCGGACATGGATCAGCTGGTGGTCTTGGGTGCTTTTCAACTTACCCCAGGTGGCATGGTCATGAACGATAACACCTTAGCTTTAACACCTACGTCGCATCACGACTTTACTGCTGGCATGTTAGACATGGTAGTAAGTTTCGCTGGTTCTGTCACAGATTTATGGGATATTAAGTTGTCACATTAGTGATAAAAACATGGTTTCCCCACCGAAAACCCATGATCCGTCGTCTGATAAGGATTCCCCTCACCCTTTTAGTCAGTATGGATTCTGGCACAGAAATCATAAACCCATAAATTATAGTTTTAAAATCGAAAAGTAATAAAATGTGACGATTGTGTCATGATTAGTTTTCCGACCCCCTATCCCGTAATTTGGGAATTTTGAAATGTATTCCTGACCCTAATTAGGAGGATTGGGAACGTCTTAACAGGTTGAATTTTCTCAAAACACACTGTCAATTTCTATATATGTAACCTCTATCTATCTGCGTGTGTGCGTGGTGGTTGAAGGGAACCCCAGATGTGTGTGAAAGAGATCGGATACTTATCTGATATGGAGAACCGATATACGTTCATGGACGCACCATAATAAAATTGTCAAGTGCATAGTCAGGTATAGTCAATGTTTTCAGGTTGTTTATTCAAATGTAGGATTTTTGGATTTCAATACTTTAAACAAGGGACACAACTAAATAGTTTGCATTGCAGTCGTCGTTTTTCTTAACGCTCTTCTAGGACGATCTAGAACATATCTGTATGCCCTTTAAGTATAAACAGGAGAGCAGTCAAATTGTTTAGCATCATTAGTTCCGTCAGGAGCACCAAAATCACCATGAGCGTAATATCTGTGGAATTCGTCGATTCAATTCAGGCTTTGGAATTGTTGACGGACGTTGAAATCGGTGACCAAGACTCCGATGTGGTGGTCATCGAGACTCGGGGCCAAAACTATGTAATGTCTCTAGACGAGGAAGATACCATAGACAGGAATCTGAGGGAAGTATTTGCACCCTACTCGTCATCTACTCAAACGATTCCACAAGAGTTGGGAATCACTCAAATGGGAAGATTTCCCGTTTGGAGAAGAAACGATGGATGTACTTGGAAATGAGTTTTTTGTATGAGCACTTTCAATGTGCTCAAAAAGTTGATATATAGATGACCCGGAAGAAATTGTTTTCCTGAAGATGACTACCTCTTTGACGACATAAAAGTGGATAATTTGAAGGCGCGGCGAGACATTAGAGTATATTGCAAGTGTGAAAAAAAACAAACCTGCATTATCCGTTAAAAATGTAAAAGCGCGATTAAAATTTGACCAAGGGCACACAAAGTGGACTGTGGACGATTGGAAACGTGTTGTCTGGTCTGACGAGTCCAAATTTAACCGTTTTCAGTCCGACGGAAAAGCCAAACACCATGTAAAGCAAACTGGCTAAAACATGGTGGCGGAAGTATTATGGTTTGGGGATGCTTCACGTGGTGGCATGTTGGCCCTCTACAGTTAATAGAAGGTATTATGCGAAAGGAGGACTACCTGCATGTCTTACAGACCAATCTTCCCAATTTTATTGAAAAATGTGCTTATCCCGAAAGGAAATTGTTTTTCAACAAGATGGGATCCTTTGAAGCACACGGCCAAAATTGTTAAGGAATGGATTGAAAAGCAACCTTTTAAATTAATGGAATGGCCAGCACAAAGTCCCGACCTCAATCCGATTGAAAATCTTTGGTCAATCGTGAAAGACGGCTTGGGCAATACGAAGCACCTCCATCCAACATGGAGCAACCTTTGGGGAGCGTGTTGAAGCAAGTGGAAGACGTGATTCCCAAAGATATTGGTGGTAGATAGCATGTGCCTGACCGTGTGAGGAAGGTCTTATCTCAAAAAAAGGTCTTTGGACAAGTGATAATATTATTATAATAATTAAAACTTAGAAACGTGTACAAAAATTGAGTTTATGCGAGAATTTTTTTCGTTTTTTACTGTAATTCTCCTCCCCTTTATCTATGCCATGATTGTTTTTGCTTAAAATTTATTAAGAATTAAATAATCCAAATTGGAAACAAAAAAAATTTTAAGTTATCTTGTGTGGTTATGTGGGCCAGCGAGTCTAAGTTCTGAACATGCACTCAATTTTGCTCGCCATAATATAACATATGTCGGAACAGAGTTCAGTAATTTGAATTGCGCGCCTAAGTCTAGAATTGCACGCCTGGGTCCTGGGAGCGAGAGATTGTGTAGTGTTGCAAAGAAGACGAGAGAGCCTTTGTATACTGCCCTGAACACTAGAAAAAGTGAGACAGACAACATATGCGGTTGTCAGTGTGTGTCTCAGTGTAAAGGTTGATAGAATAGACCAACTGGGAGCCCGTATGGGTGCAGAACTGAAATCACCAGTTGGATTGTAAAATAGTAAGAGATCAACACACGCTGAGCCTCGCTTCCTATTTTTAACGCGATAATAATAAAAAGATGGTGAAATAATAAGCCACAGACCCGCAACCAACAAACGATGAAGCAATTGATGCTTCTACATATATATATATTTTATATATTTATGAAATAAACATACTAAATATTGTAATTAATTTTTTTAATAGATTATTAGCAAGGCAAAAGGGTGTCTCAGAATAGATCACAATGGCTGTGTAATGTTTGTAAATTTCTCTGGATCTGGGATGCTGCTCTGAACCATAAAAGCTGTTTGCTTGGCGGAAAAGTCTCCCAGGCTGCCCGGAATAACACAAGCGAACTCTGGAAGTAGCTTGAGGTTCCGTTCGTCATTAACGCTGACCACGAAAGTGTACTGGAGCCGAGAAATTGAAGTAAGCCCGAAATTGTTAAATTTAAACTCTCATATACATAAACATGCCCCTATTATATATTAAGTGTGCCCTTTGATTAAGCTAGATGTCAAATTTTTAATAAAAACAGGTATACGCATGATCAGAATTTTGTAGACTCTCTTGGCTCAAGTTTATCAAAAACTGAATGATGAGTACTTGTATAAAGTTAATCTTTTATAATGACTCCCTGAAATAGAGTTTGAATTTCAGGATTCATTAAATTATCTCTTATTTATAAAAAAAAATATTATTAAGTGATAGAGTTGGCGATCATTGCCATTTAACGTTTATTTAGGGTGCAGCTCATTCTAAATGTAACTTGCAGTATAGACTATGTAAATTTATACCAGATGTTTTTCCATAATTTTTCTAAGTATGATTGTCATTTATTTATTGAAGACTTGGCTAAAAATTCCTGTTAGTATTAATACACTCCCAGTAAATAAAGAACAGTATATTTCGGTGTACAAAAGCCATAAAGGCATTATGGAAACAATTTTTGAAGTTAGATTTTTATGACACATTCTAAATTAATTATTGATCAGTTAAATACAATAAAAACATTTTTAAATTGAAATAGAATTCAGGCTAATGCGTAAAAGGGTATCTTTCCTTGTGAATATTTATATTCAGCTAGTCGACTTGAGGAAACTTTCCTACCATGTCAAGAGCAGCATTCTATAGTAACTTGACATAAAAAAAAGAATGCTCTCAAGATGATTGTTTACAAGCACATAATGTTTGGTCACACCACAATTTTCTTGTTCAAGTCTAAAGGATTATCTAGAGTTGTATTTAAAAACGATGTTTTCCTATTGACTGATATATATGAAGAAAATTTTAGAAAAATATGTTTACAAGTTCATTACACCCTGCTGGGAAGTTTTTTTACTAAAGCCAACTAGAGTTATTAGTGGATATCGATAAGTAGCCGTAGATTAATTTAAACTAACTTTCGAGGGGGGCTTAGTATAATATTTGCCATAAAACATACAAAGGCAAATAACAAATGCCCAACGATTTTTGATCAACAAAGGAAGGAATCCACTTTTTAATGTATTTGGATTACAAGCAATATATAAGGTTAGGGCAATGTGGCAACCTTCTTCCATATACAAAGGGTTTCTGTCTGGATTTGTCCCCTAATGACTTAAAATATTGATCTTGATATGCATAACATATCCTATTAACATATGAACTGAATGCCAAAAATAAATTTGAAAACTTGATTTTTAAGTGTGACAACTTGGTCTATGGGAAAACTATGGAAAAACTTGAAAAAACGATGTAGGTTAAATTGGTAACTCCACAAAGTTGAATTACTCAAATGGGAAGATTTCCCATTTGGAGAAGAAAGCGCAAATCAGGATGTACTTGGAAATGGTTTTGTATGAGCACTCAATGTGCTCAAAGGATGTTATAGATGTTGAAAGAAATTGTTTTTCCTGAAGATGACTACCTCTTTGACGACATAAAGTGGATGATTTAGAAAATAAATATCTAGATTTAATGAAAGATAAAGACCATGAGGTTTTAATAAATGTTGCACAAATACCTTGAATAATTAATAAAAAATTGTATAAAAAATAAAAATTAAATAAAAATAGGTATTTCAAATTAAATCTTAACAAATCTTTTATTCTTTCGACCATTTATGATAACTGAAATAAATAAAACAAATATATATTTACTTTTATCAACAAAAGTGTTTATTTAATTATTTTCTTTCAGTGTTTTGTTTTGAAATCAATATTTTTATTATCTGAAATAAAAAGTTATATAGTCTGAAATACTTTTTTTTTTTTTATTTTCTTCTCCCCATTCTGTTTCCTGATGAATTTTATATGTTCGCTGCCCCCTTTCGTACTCAAAATTTTTACTGACATCTTACAAGTGTCGATTCCTTCGCCGTAACTGAATCCTTACTCCAGATACATGCTTTTTTGAATTCATACACCATTGGATAGAAGTTATCATTTCAACTTCTTCACACTAAAGTAGTTTTTGTATTTATAAAGAGAGAGAGAGCTTGAGAAAAAATTTAATTTGATCTGATACCATAATGTACACATCCAAGACTTTAAGGCTTTTTACCACCTCGTAACAATTTATTCTTAAAAATTTCTAGTTTTCTTCATCTTTTCTAACCTGACTTTTGTGTGAAAATAAAGTACCCTGTATATTTCTGTCTGTTACAATGCTTGTATAGGTATTAGATAGAGATATCTTGAGTATCGATATTTGTCTCTAAGGAATAGAGAATAAGAACTGCTGTATAACAATCTTTTGTTTCTTCTTCAACTTCAGATCAGTCACCTAAATAAAATTCCGAAGCGTACACGGTGTTCTCTGATTTGGCTTCTTCCAATTCCTGCCGCTCAAGAGTTTTAACATTTTTGATAGATTAATTACAGATTGTCAAACAATGTCTTTTAGTTTTTATACTAATTATACACAAAATAAGATTTGTCTTTGTGTTTGACGAAGGAGTATATCAAGAATAATATGTTATATAGCAAATGAATTTTCAGTTAATATATATTTTTTACCAAATATTTCTTAAGGCTCCCTCTTAAAATCCCAAGAGTTTCCCGATACGGGTGGCTGTCGATCGAGCATGCAGTTAAGCTTTAATTTTGAATCAGTAGAGCGAGCCAAAACATTTTAATACCACTGCATTAACAGAAAAATGCCATTCAAAGCCTCAATTTTAAGCGATTTGTTTAACGACATCCAACTATTTATGTTTGAAGGTAACCTTAAAACCAATTCTCGATGATATGCAGCGTATAAATAAGAACTTTCAGTCGAAAAAATTCCAATCCGACTAAATTGCGCCAGGAACCCTAATGCTTGGAATAAATACGTTGAAAGTCAAAATAATTCGTTGACGCCGAAGCGTCAAAGCTAGAGGTTCTTATTTCATTAAAAGATGATCAAAAGAATTTAACGACTAGTTACAAAACACTTTTCATTTCTACAAAGTCTCTAGTTTATGATTCATATAAAGCGGAAAACTAACCAAAAAAAACTAAGAACTATCCCAATTTGTCTGTTTTCTCTCTTTTTAATACCAGATTATAAAGCCAATAAGTAACGAAGTAAATAAGAAAAAAATGTATATTAGAAAAAAATATATATTCCACAAAAAGCACTGTTGCTTTTTATAGTTCTGTTGTTCAACAGCGTCTTAAAAGGCTGAGTCACTGCAAGTACATGGAAAAGTGCTATTATACAATGGCCCCAGAAGCCTGGAAAGCAACCCAACGAAGAAGACCTGCATACAGGCCAATAAGTCTAATGCCTGCACTGGGCAAAATGATGGAAAGGGTAATACTGGATCGGATTCTTCGGCATGAAAGTGTGAGCAGAGCTATTCAAGGTGGCAGTTTGGTTTCCGAAAAGTCACGGCACCCCTGAACAGCTTCATCGCGTGGAAAAAATGTACACGGTTGCTGGCCACATGGATATCAACAAGCGCTGAGTAAGGGCACGGCACGACGCCCGTCTCCTAAGCAAGCTAAAAAATACTACTTACGTCGCAGCTCTTCCTCCTCATACAGAACTTTTTATCGGATAGGAATTTTAGCGTTGCTTGTCGATGGTGAAAAGTCGTCAAAACGTCAATCTCAACAAGGTGTACCACGAGGCAGTGTACTAGCCCGACACTTTACTCTCTGTATACGTCAGACCATGAGATTCCCGGTGTTGTAATGGGAAGTTGACGCTGATGACATGCTAATCGCAACATACGCCGACGACACAGCGGACATGGTCGGAATCTAAGCATAGACGTTTCACCATAGGCCTGCAGGAGGTGCGTGTCAAGTTTTGTTAAATGGACTGCCGACTGGAACATAGGCATAAACTGCAACAAATGTGTCCGGAATGACTTTCTCCACAAGGCCAAAAAAACTGCCCAGGCATTTCAGCGTACTCGGTCTGTACTTCGTCACGAGTCACACTACAAGTACCTTGGTGTGATTTTTGGATAGAAGGCTCACCTTGCAGGGGCACAGAACAATGGTGAAGCCGGTGCTTTCAAGGGCAGCAAGATGTCGTCCTGGCTACTCACGGCAAGAAATAAGCTTTGCTATGTCAGAACAAAGTTCGAATTTACAAATCGATCATCAGTTGAAATCTGGAAATATGCACTACAGGCGTCCAAGTCGAACTTAAACAAAATACGTGTGCAGCGCACAAAGTAAGATTGTCAATCGATTTGTAATGCCCATGGTGACATGAGAACCAGGGAGACATAGAAAAGAGATCTACGGGAAATCCCAAATATAGGCGATGTTTGCCGAACGCATGCTGAATGCTACTTCAGACGCCTTGGCAATCCTAACTCCCCTGGCGAAGAGGCTAACTTGCAGACCAAGAAGGAAGACTCAAAGATTCCACCCACACGATCTCCCGTTAAGATATATGCAAGACCTCGAGAAGTCTGATGTAATTTAATGTAATTTAAGCTGTTAATGGTTGAAATATTGTATTTGTATTGTAACCTTTATGCCAACAATTTGTATCCCCTATATTTAAAACCTGCTCAAGCTGCCACATAGGTAGCAATGTGCCTATTAATCCCTGAATAAATATCAACTGTTTAAAAAAAAAAAAAAAAAAAAAAAAAGAAATATATATATATTCCACCATCGAAACCTCATTGGGTGAAATCTAAAGAATAATGCCGGTCTCGATCGTGCGTTCGTGGGAGAGGTGTTAGCGAAGTCGGTTGGGGTGAGTTCAGGCATGAATATTCGTGAGGTCTCTGGACAGCACAAGTTTTATTTCAGCATCCTGCCGCGCCCACTCTGACGCCCACAAATCACGAAGAAAAACTAATTTCACTTTGAAATCTCGAGAAATTACAGACTTAAGTTAAAAATTAAGTATGTGTAATCTTTGGATTCCATCCCATCTTGTAGTGGTACTATCATCAGCCACAACCACTGTGAACAGCGCCTAATTCGCATCCCTATCGATAATAGATGATAGTGTTGGGAAACGCCTACTTGGTAGTGTTGCGAAGGGACGATAAGAAGAGCTAGAAGAGAACTGAAGGAAGAGAACAACGTGTTCAGAGCGTTTTTGTTGTTTTAATTCCAAATGTATTATCCTACTCAATTATCCACATATTAATAAACCCCTACACATACCACTCAGCTACCCTTCACGGTTAAAGTGGGATGGTTGAGTTTGGATGTGCCAAATGGAGCGGAGAAAAAGTTGTGCTAGAATTCCGGGAAAAGCAGCAAGGGTAATCATCGGCATGAGCTTTAGAATGGATGTGTTCCCAAAGGTCTATGTGACAAAGGAAAATAACGAACGTGAATGTTGGAGTTCTTGGGTGAATTAAAAGTTTTGTGTTAGTTTTAAGGATAGAGGAAAAGAAATAGTGTTGAATACAAAGCCAAATGTAAACAAATCACGCCAAAAACCAATGCAAAAAGCTTATCAGGTTTCACTCAAAAGCTTGAGCATAGCCGAGTTGTTGTGGTGATCTAACTGGTAGCTTTACTGTTCGTGGCTATGGAAATGTTATGCGCTCGAGGAGAACATTAACCAGTCGAACAACCTCAAGCGGCAGCAATAGCTTTTGGAGTCAACTTCGTTTACGTTTGTTTCGCTTCTTGAAATTCCCAGCCGCTAGTCGCGCAAAGTCTTTTATTAGCTTAAAATTTTAAAAGTAATTTTCAGGAAAATTCTCCCGTTTTCAGATGTGTTCCATTTCTACGACAGCCCGAAGACCGGATTCGAGCAAAGGGATCCGGGAATCTATATTGAACCGTGGAACCAAAAGCAGAAGGATCAAGGGAATCTTAGTGCTTTTCCACGTGAAGCAAAGCATACGTACAGAGATTCTTATGAGCCTGTGGTCATAAATCTGAAGAAGTCTCTACCAGAAGCCCAGGCACATACACACATTCCACAGGAGTTGTGTGTGTTGGTGGTTTCACAAGCACATTCAACCTCGCGAATAAGCTATGGTTGTCTCGCTCGATGTGATTATTGTTGGCACGTTCACACAAGAGAACTGCCAGTTAAAATAAATTCGGAACCAGTGAACAATGCAAAATAGCGGATCTCATGGTAACAATTCAGGTTCCTGCTACAGATCAGAAACGAGTCTGGTTTCCGGCTTTGGCAATTGGTTCAAGGAAGCATAGATTTTAGAACTTGATCCAGAAAGACGTAGAGGCTGCAAGCATCGAATGAATTCACTGCCTGCAGCAGAAGAAGCGATATCAACACAGTCAGCGACTCAATTCTCCAATTGCAGAACCAGAGCTAAAAAGGCATGTTAGCTGACCCTTCAATGGAGCAATGCAGCACTCGTAGAAGCACCAATCGGCAGCCCGGCAGAACATCATCGATTTGGACGCATCGATATTAAGGATCAACAACGAAAGAATGGAGCTACGCAAGCTACCAACAAATGTGGGCAGCACATCAGTCAAAGGAAATCGCCAAACACTTTTTGCCAAAGAAAATATGAGATCCCAACGACGCCAGCATAATTCAGTCAACCAGTTCATCGATCAGCATTCTACAGGTAACTGACGAGGAAGTTCCTATTTAACCGCCATTTGTATAGGTCTAAAAGGTCCAGCCAAAGATGTATTTCCAGATTCATCCCCATTTCTACACACGACATGGAAAAACTTCACCCGAAACCCTTACAAGGACGATTTCGCGGCGCAGGCCAGACAAGCTGAAGTACGCGTAGCCCGGCAAACAGGCGATCAAAGGAGACGGCAAAAGGAACATAACGAGAATTGCAAAACAAGTACAACCACCTTCATTTCTCGACCATTAAACAACTCTGACACTGACAGAGAGTGCCCCACATAAACAGAAGTTATCATTTTTAAATTAGAAATTTTTCAGCAAAAGCCAGCACCTTTGAACAAAAAGCGGAGCACCGATGTTAAGCCGCCAGAAAGGTCGAAGGGATCACTGAAGTATTACAATGGAGGATAAATGGGACACTTCGTAATTGATGTCCGAAGGAAAAAAGTCACGCTGTACAAAAGCCAACAAATTCCCACGAGCCCAATGGAGCATGCCAAGCCTCCAATGTTATGCGCTTAGGACCGGGAAATCGGGACAAGCTTTTCACCAGGAGATGCTGCGTTCCCTCGCACTGTTACGGGGGAGCCTTTATCGATACAGGTGAAGTCAGGCCAGTATCGTCCGCCAATCAGTTGCACCTGGAAGTCACTGCTGAGGCGCTCCAAGTGCTCTATCAAGAATCAGGGGGCATTTGCGGAGGTTCATGCATCCTCACAGAATCGATTTTGGATGGACGTAGATGGAAGAGCGGTGCACACTAAGGTGTGTTATGCAGACGACGATCGATTGGCAGGGGAGGACTTCCTTTTTGGGACAGGAGTTGTCATCATCGGCAGCATCACCTCGAGCTGGATTTCGTCAAAGTCAAGGATCGAACGAGCAGTTCATAAGCCGATAACAAGATGCAAGATGCAAGATGCAAGCGATACCAAGATCACCAAAACTTCTGGACAAATTTCCACGGCGAAATCAAAAGGGTGGGGCAAAAAAAAAAAACGCGGCTTACAAAGTTCGCCGATGTTTTCTCGACGGGATCAGAAGACATTGGAAGGAAGAAGCGTAAAAAAAACATCATTGTCGAGCAGTCAGCCAGTAGCTCAAGAGTGCATATCGGAGTTTTCCGAAGCCAAAAGAAGGATGTCGTGAAAAAAGGGTTGACGAAAACTACCAAACAGGGGACATCATGGCACAGCATCCACATTCCAGTACCAACCCGGCATCGGGGTGCCGCACACACGAACTTCCTTTCATTGACATCAGCGCCGCGCTAGTGCCACTAGTTCCTTGTGATCGCAATCCATCCACGTCTAACCGTTCTCATCACATTGGTGCTGACCACGACCCCACCGCCAGCGAGGGCACCTATTGCTCAAGTCCAGTCGACAAGCGCTGACCAGCGAGTGGATTCTGAGTATCAAAGGGCAAAATGCTGTGTGTGTCCCGTCAGCCCACAATCCCAGTCCTTCACAGAAAGAGGCAGACCCCGGCTCGTTGTGAAAATGGCTCAAAGTGCAGTCAGGGTGCGCTGAAAAGTTCATCACTTTGGATCAATTAGCCAATTTGAGGCTAACATAAATACCCCAGGCACCCCAAGAAACACGGAAATAGGCTCCCAATACTGTTAAGTCCATCTGGACCAAATTCGGGCACTCTACCAAAGGTGGAGAGGGGAAGTGCTATGAGGCTGCTTTATGAGCTGCTATGAGGCTGCTACGATTTGCTAGCCGTGTCCCCCGAAACAATGCAGCTATTCCAGATGCTGTGCAGCTTTGGAAGAAAATTGCCTCCCAATCCACTCAGGCTTTCAAATCAATGTCCCCGCCCGCGTCTGGGCTGCTGCCGAGATTACCTCAGTGGATACCGAGGACTTACCGGGTGATTATCTTCGTTAGCCTTCAAGACTTGTTTTGTTTGTTTGAAATTCCAGCACCACACAAACCACCTGGAAAGTTGTTCCCTTGCCTTGTCAGAAGAAGACAAGTTGGTGGCCTTTTACGCTCGTTGTTTCTAAGAGCTCCCTTACCCCATGCACACTGGTCCCAATGCCCAAAAATTTTTGCAACCCCATTTTTTTTTTTAAAGTTAGGAAAAAAGGAACATTTTATTCTAATAGAGATGACATGCGACGTTTATATAAATTCACGTTTCGTTGGTGAAGGTACGGCCCTTACAGAATCGGCTATTTCGTTTA
>NW_024573799.1:0-26475 GCF_018153835.1 Drosophila eugracilis | reverse complement strand
AAAACATGGATGACAGACAAGATACGAACTAGTACAAAAGAGATAGCCCAAGAAAAAAGGGGGCTACAGTAAACAAATAGAAAAACAACTTTCACTTTGTGGTTGAAACAACAAAACGAGGTGAAAATTAAATGAAAGAGATGCAGGGAACAAAAAGTATGTGACATTGTGAAATTATAAATCAAATGCAAAAGACATGGAATGAAATGGAAGCAGTACACAAAATACTAATAGAAAAATGGAACGAAAAATTATTTTGTAGTATTTCATTTTTTGATTGAAGACCAAAATGCTCGGCGCTTTTATTTCATTTCGTTTATATTTTCCGTACACAATTGGAAGAGGCGTTTTGAATTTTCCAGATCGTCAGGCCTTGACGCTCATTGCCGACTATGGAGAATGGATTACTGGACATCGAAAATCAAATTTGAATCAGGGAATGGAACTGGGTATTGGTTTCGGGAATGGAAAGTCAACATGCTGGATCTGCTCGCCTCCTCTTTGAATATTATCCCATAATATACATTATTTATTTATTTCCGATCACCCTACCGCCGATTTTTTTTTTTTTTTTATCAAAAATGTGCATGGTATGCTCAAATCCAACAGGTGCGTGGTCTTGAGTGGGGAAGCCCGCCTTATCACGACATTTGTGTCTCCTCGCAAAGAGGGACACATAACCATTTCCCACGTCTCGACCCCTTCCACTGAAAATCAACGCAATTGCAAGCGATAAGATTGATTTGAATTGATGGGAAAGTTTTCATTGAGGGCGTGAGTTTGATTGAATATCAAATGTAGTATAGTTACAATGGCCAACTAAAATCCTTTTTTAATAATTTGAAAAAAACCAAATCGTATATAGGAAAATAAATACTATTACATATAATAAAAGTACTTTCGCATTTGCCGTAAAAACATTTATTTATCATTTAGATCATTAAAAGAACTGCGCTTTATCAAGAAAGTGATCTTGAAATTAAGATTTATTATTTTTTGTCAAATACATTTTTGCTTCTGTTGATTATTAATGATTTTTAACTTTTTAAAGATAGTTTCTTTTTACAATGAAACTTCTTTAATACTGTTGGATAAACTTTAAACACAATAAAACTAAACAACTTGAAAATCATTTAATAAATTCTGATTTAACAAATAGTAGCTATATTTACTTTTGATTATTTGTTTAATGTATTAAATTTGTTAGTTGTTTTTAAGGCGGAGTTAACTTTTAGAAACTGAAAATAAATCCAGATAATGCCAACCAGATGATGATTACCTCCCTCCCTCTCTCTCTCTCTCTCTCTCTCACTCTCTCTCTCTCTCTGATTATATTTGTACTCTCAACTGTGCATATGCCGGGAAATTCCCGCAATTACAACAAAACGCCACATAAACAAAGGC
Organism: Drosophila eugracilis; assembly: GCF_018153835.1. Classification (NCBI taxonomy): domain Eukaryota; kingdom Metazoa; phylum Arthropoda; class Insecta; order Diptera; family Drosophilidae; genus Drosophila; species Drosophila eugracilis. Next base: position 25,071 of record NW_024573799.1, on the reverse strand, counting down.
ACAAAACGAAACAGAAACAATAACATACACATAGAAAAAAGAACTGAATTAATAAACGAAAAAAACATTTCAAATTTACACGTACTAAAAATTATTTTAATAAGTGCATAATGTAAACATGAGTTCAACAAATGTATTAAATTATCAAAAATAAGTAATCATACCACATCCACTTCTTTCAGTGCACAACAAGTGCAAAACAAAAAGTGTTGAACTTGTTTTTCATACGAAAATTAAACCAAAGAAACAACAACAAACAGTGACCGCTTATTATTATTGATAGTGGTAGAAAATCTAAAAGCACACATAGAAAATCAATATTTGCACTTTGCGATTAGAAGCATCAGTGTGTGTTGCGGTGGGTGGTAAAGTGTGTGAGGGTGGTGTGTGGGGGATGTACCCGAACGTTTCGTTTACATATTTCGAAAAGAATTAAGGCCATTTCGAGGGAGTTTTGGTCGTTATCAATAGGCGGAAATACGTATACGTATATGGCATCATACAGTTACGTGCAGTCTTGCACAGACACACACGCATACTCACCTATGCAGGGCGAGTGCAGAAAGAGACACGTACTGACTATGTTAACGGCACAAGATAAAAACCTGCTACAGCCAGTGTGGGAGTGAGCGAGAGGGAGGGACAGAGCGCGAGAGAGAGAGCAAAAAACAGGTGACATTGGCAGCTACGCAATAGTAGATAAAAAATAAAAAGATCGATTTAAAAAGTAAAATGTTGGGAAACTTTGAAAAAGCCCACCCCTTGAATATCGCATTCACAACTTGTTGCCCGTGTTTAAAAGTGTTTACTTATTATTGCTTTTATTTGTTGCACTACCTCACAATGATCTATTCAAGTATGCTTGTGTGCGAGTTGTTTTTCACAATTTTGTTATTTGCACACAGAGCAGAGCCACCCACACCTGTGCAAATCACATGTGTGTGTTTCACCAGAAGAATTGAATTTTACAGATTGCATTTGCATCCTTTCCCCTTGTTCCACTCACCAAATAATTAAAACTCCAAGCACGTTTGCTGATTTTCCTTTGTGTCGCTCCCTTTTGTTTGTTTTCTGGCATTCAATATTGTAATTTCGATATTTCAACGGTTTTCACTTTTAGCTTTTTATCCACTTTTCTTCCTCAAATGCTTCGTTTGCTCTTTTTTCGTTTCGGTTTTATCGCACACTCACAACTCCACGCACATTTCACCCAAAAGCACGACTTTGTCGCAATTAAATTATTTATTTTATTTGTCGCATTAAACTTAATTAAAACGTATTTTATTCACGTCGCCCTTTCGATCGCGATCACAAAACAGCAGTGTGACCAGATTTGATCACTCGGAAAATACCACACAGGTCAGAAAAGAAATCACAAAATATTTGTTACCGGATAAAGTTTTATTTTTTTACTATTTGGTGAGTATTTTTTTAATTATACTCCATTAAACTTAAGAAGCAGTGACCATTTTAAAATTACAAAGCAAATTAAAGTTAGTACGTTTTGAGTGAGTTATTATTTGTTTTTTCTAATAAATAAAAACATATTAATTTTAATGTAATGTTCTGGCGCCAATTCAGTTGGTATTATAATAGTGTGGTATTTTCTAACATGTCGAAATTATGTAGTGTTGGGCAACTATATTGTGTGTCAGTCCTGCAAAGCACTACAATCTCGTTTGATTTCTAAGTTGACATTCGAAATTGGTTTTCAATAATTTTCAATTTGATCAACTCAACTCGGAAATGAAGACCACTCCAAAGAAAAAGGAGATGTCCCTACGCCTGCGAGAGTCGCGCAGGGAGGAGCAGAAGACGGAGCGAAGCCATCAACCGCTGGACGACGATGCGGAGTCGGATTTGCCTATTCGGGGTCGACCCTCTAAGAAGCTCCTGCTCCAGCAACAGCAGCAGCGCCATTACCAGGTAAAGCCGGATCCGGAGATCAGGGCAGTCACTATGGGAGCGACCGCGAAGCCTTCAACTTCCGCAGATGCAATAGTTGATGGAGGGAGTGGAGGGCGCATCAAGGCTAGGCGAATGCTCTACAAGAAGAGCGTTAGCGGTATTGGATCAACTCAAAAGGCTCCCGGCGAGTCCTACGTGATGCGCCTGTTCGAGCGTAGTTTAGATCTCTCTAAATACCAAGATGGCACTCCATTGTATCCCATTTGCCGTGCCTGGATGGCAAATCAGCCAAGAAATCCCGCCGTGGCCGCCTTTCAAACAGAGGGGACTGTTCCTGGTACCAAACGCGAAGACAATGGCAAAGAGATCATTTCTAAATTAAAAAGCGGTGAGATGAAGACGCTCACACACCTGCCCCGCAGCCAAAGCCCACGGATTTGCCTGTCATCCCCGCCACACGTTTGGAGTTTAGTCAGGAAGAAAAGAAACGGGAAAAGGCTCTAGAGGGTGCCAGTGCTTTCGATCTGCTTGCCTCCAAAATGTGACTCGTTGGAAGAAGGTGCGCGGACATTGGTTAAGACATGCCTATAAATACGACAAGGGAGCGCTATGAAGATATTGATCAGATTATGGACCTGTTGTGCAAGAACAAATGATGCACGAAAAGGAATCTGAAAAGGGAACGGAAAACGAACAATGCTGATTATTAAAAGAGGCATATTATAATGATCATACCCGATTCTGTTACCATTAACTTGAATAAATCCTTATTTGTATGCATATATTATCTTCCATTTTTATGTATTAAATATAATTTGATTTTTTTAATTATATATTTCTTTGTGCATATATTAATTTAGACCTTTAACGAAACTTGTACTTAATTATTATTAAAATAGAACGAAAGGCCGTAAAAAACAGTGGCCAAGGGGAACCTCTAATGAATTTTACAAAAAAGGTGAATAAAACACGATCTATTGTCATTGACTTGAATAAATGTTTATTTGTATGCGTAGAAGATGCGTTACCATTGCGGTTAAATTAGTTCTAGTTTAGAGCTGGGTTTTGAGTTATCATATTTTTTTTCGGTTGGCAAATGCTGCTGGATTGTTCTGGTTCCGATTTTGGTGTTCTTCGTCTCGACGTCCGTGCGCCGGTCCGAAACCCTCTTGATTTTGTTGGGGGTATACACAACAACGGGCGGCCTGGTTGCTTATTCGACCTTGAGCAGCTCCCATCATCAAAGGTGAGGGGGGAGTTGGGCGGAATGACACCGGGGTGGCCACGACTGCCATAGGCGTAGTCCGGCGAGCAGACCAACTTGGCGCGCTGGCCTACGCTCAACTGGGCGACTCCCTCGTCCCAACCGCGAATGACCTCGCCCTTGCCAATGGTGAACTTGAAGGGCTTGTTGTGCGGTCGCGCGACGAATCGAACTAGTTGGTTGAATATAACCCTTCATTAGCTTGGGAATTCCATGACCAAGAAGATTACTCACCTTGGTGCCGTCGTCCAGGGTGCGGTGTAATGCACCGTGACCTTTTGCCCATTCTTCGGGAAAGTGCTGCCTGCGGGGATAGAATACAAAAATTTATATGTGTAAGCGAGACGACCATATTGTCAAGGTTAATTTTCCGACTTGTGCATCGCACATTATGCACTTCTTAGGTTAGAAATGCCGGTAATTAACTGCAGTTCAAGAGGATTTCAATCCTTTAATCTTGTACTTACCATCACCAGGAGCAATTGGAACTACTTGTACGCCCATTTTGATTAGTTTTTTCTGGCAAAATCCCGAGCGGAAAATAAGCACGTTGATTTCAGTTCGTCTCGTCGCCGAATGACAGCTAGTGGTAGACGATAGGCAGTTGGCGGAAACTATCGCTTAAAGGTGTACAAATACGATAGTTCGTCATTTAATCATTTTCGTAAAGGGTTATCCATTTAATCACTGAGAAGATTGTAATTTAAAGGGATGGAGTTGTAATTTTCCATTACTTAAAAACTTTAGGTATAATTCATTTGGACATTTCATGAAAATATTTCATTTACTATTTAATAGAAACACGATTAAAATATTTGGGCAAAGTTGGCAGCTCTGCTAGCCACTTAATGTTTAATCATATCGGTTATCGAACAACTTTGATTGGGCGGCACTTTTAAAAACGTATATTGCATGCCAATATATTTTGTAATATCGCCCATTAACGTTTATTATTAGTGTTTGAAAATGGTTATGGAAAACAAATTATATTAGAAAATAAGGAGTAGAACATAGAAAGAAACACGAAGTATTATGAAGTAAACAATAGCAAACAAGACTAAACAACTAAGCATTTAAAATTAAGCCCCGTCCAGAAGACGGTCAGGACATCGTCGACCCTGCTCAACGGCGCGAATCGATCCGCGAACATTGCAGCCCTGTACACGCTTACAAACCTAGTAGACCTTAGGGTCTTTAACCTTTTTTTTTCTCTACACTAGGCTAAGGTATAACCGTAGGAAACATCTGGGATCATCCGGACCCCGGGGCATACTGTTGTGCGCAATCACGCCACCGTTTTCTCTCTCCACAGCGATTATTCCACAAGTGCCCGACCCCAACCCTGGCAAGGCTGTAGCTTCTGGTATTCTGGAAGGTCCTAGGCGGCGTGTGTGATTTGTAAATAATAAATAACATTAAAATATTGGTAGCCCCATACCGGTTACTAAAACCCAAATGTGCCTGGCGCCACCTATTGGTAGGAGGCCATATCAGTAGCGGTAGATATTTGTGCTGTATTAATGTGACAGTAGTAGCAAATCGAAGCCTCACTTTTCTCATACGTCCAGAGGTCTTATACAAGGTTATGGGTTATTGAGATATAGGAGAATTCACTGTATTGACAAGAATTCTGATATATTATTCCAACTGGTCGCTGCCAAGGGATGAAAAAAATACGTAATAAGCAAGAAATACTGCTGGTTACATCAATGGGAAAAAAGATGATTTGTTGGGACAACAGATAGGCTCTTATAATTTCTTCAATCTATTTGACTCGATCAAATTAAAAAAATCAGTGGTTTCATAATTTCATCGTAGTATAAGCTCCTTTAACTCAATCTTTCGTCATATGTCAATTACGCTGATAATATTTATTTTATGTTAAGAAAATGTTTTCATTTCTCACTTTTGCGTTACTGCGAATTCTACAATTGTTGATAACCTAACATAACAAGGCCGATGATTGGCAAATTCAATTTACTAGCATAGGCGCGCAGAAAAATTTACTACTCACGTTTTTGTATTTCTAAGAGTCTTTAAAGCTTGAACCAGTGTGCCTTTTATTCGATTGTAAATTTAATGTTGATAAGAAGTAAAGAGGGCCGTAATAAGCTAATGCTAATTACTGTCAGGAGGATCGATTATAAACTTAGTATGGAATGAGTTCACTCATTATACCCGTTACTCGTAGATTCGTTGAAAAGTATGTAACAGGTAGAAGGAAGCGTTTCCGACCCTATATAGTATATATATTCTTGATCAGGATGAATAGCGAAGACGATTGAGCCATGTCCGTCTGTCTGTCCGTATGAACGCTGAGATCTCAGGAACTATAAGAGATACAAAGTTGAGATTAACCATGAAGATTCTTGAGGTCCCTACGCAGCGCAAGTTTATTACAACATCATGTCACGCCCACTCTAACCCCCACCAATCGCGAAAAACTAAAATCGCTGAAATCTCAGGAACTATTGGAGTTAGAAAGTTGAAATTAAGTATGTATAATCTTTAGATGCCAGCGCATCTTATAGTGTTACCACTATTAGGAAACACCCACTCTTACGCCCACCAAGCTCAAAAGACGCATTTTCGCATGTTGTAGAAAAGCTAATATCTCGCTAACTATAGGGAAGTTAGGATTAGGCATGTAGGTTTTTATGATGCCCCCAATGCGAATTGTTTTTTTCCGAGCAAGCCACGCCCACTATAACGCCCACAACACCCGGAAAACCAAAAATGCAAATATCTATAAGAGTTACAGTTTTGCTTAAGAATACGTATTTAAGAGATGCCTCTGCAACTTTTCACAAGTTTTTATCCACCCACGCCCACTCTAACGCCCACAAACCGCGAAAAAGTGTGACGTCTATAATATTATTATGAATGCCTTCGTTTGATGTTGTATAACTTATTTCTGTTAATATCTATCGATCTGCTAAAGATTTTTTAAACCGGAACATTATTTCGCTATTTATAAAGAAATTAAGGTTCTAAGGTCTCACATGGGCAGTGACGTCACTATAAGCATACTCAACTTACTTCCTCTGACAATAGGTGGCGCCTCGTGAATTTCCACTAGCAAAATAATATTTTAAAATTTTGTAAAACAGTAACGGGTATCTTATAGTCGCGGCACTCGCCTATAGCGTTTCCTCTTGTTTTTGAAAAGATTTATTCAGTGTCCAAATGGATTATTTAAAAGGTGGTCGTGTGAAAAATAAAAGGTGTAGTAAATACAGCGATGAATTCTAGCAAACCCTCTAATCAGTCAAGAGCTTCAAAGCAATATATTGCAATAGCTCAAAATAGTTCCTAACAATAGGGCACTGAACTTTCGATTTTTAGATTCGTCAGAAGGCGTACGTTAACCCATCTGGTTGCAAATTTATTTTCGATTGCCCAATAGTAGTAAACTGAGTGATAAGCAATCAAAAAGATTTGGCAAGATAATCACAAATATATAAAAGCAAAGAAATTCGTTGCAGAGTGAAGCTAATGATGAGTTCCAACACAAAGGAAGGAATCCGGATTCGCATTATGAGACTGGAGGACTATGAAAAGGTAAAATCCTTTATGAAGGAAGAGTACTTCACGGCGGAGCCCTTGTGCCAATCCAGTGGTGAACCCGTTCATCTCCAAAACGAGAAGGAGAACGACGCGATTAACCTCTCGATGATTGCCCAGGGTACTTGTCTCTTGGCCCTCGACGAGAGCGATGATGACCAAATTGTGGGCTTCGTCCTGGCAGGAGCCGAAACTTCCGAGGATGTGGAAAGGAGCCGCCTGGTGGCCGAGTCACTCGAGAATAACGCTTGGGGTCGTATCTATGCCATAATCATCAAGGCCGAATGCGAAGCCAATATTTTCAAGCGGTACGGAATCTCGAAAGTACTTTATTCCCACGTCACCAGTGTAGCCACCTCGATGAGGGACAAGGGACTGGGTTCCCGACTTGCCGCCACTCTAATAAACTTAGGCCGGTCCAAGGGATTCCCCGCCATGGTGGCCTACTGCACCAGCTTTTACTCTGCTCGCCAGAAGGAGGCCCTGGGAATGGAGTGCATACATTCCATGGACTATGCCGACTACAAGGACGACCGGGGACGAGTGATCTTCGCGCCGGCAGCTCCCAATATATCGTTGCGAGTAATGGCCATAAAATTTTGACAGGAATTTCACTTAAAATTTTTTAAGGTGTATACACTATTCCTGTTGCTATCTTTTATTATTATAAATAATTATTTTAAACATCAATTAATTACACTTTTCGAGTTGCATAATATAGCTAATTATTCTGCAAATAATACAAAAAGAAAACAATTTTAAAAGTCAAAGTTTGCTGGCCAAGACGCGGACATGGGTATGGGGAGCAGGTGGATTATATACAGGACGGCCCTGATTGTCCTTGTACTCGGCATAGGCCTGTGAGTGAATGACCTCCATACCCAAGCCTTCCACTGCTTGCTTAGCGGAGTAGTAACTGGTGCTGCTGCCGATCAGCAGCGGGAATCCGAGAGACGACCCAATTTCATGGGGTGACGGCGAGGTGGGACAGAACACCTTTGCCCCTCATTGATTCGTGAACAGAGACTGCTATTAGGTTGAGATATATGGGAACTTGGCAGCGTTCGAATATGTTGGCATCCCGTTCGATTTTTGGCTATCATCTTCCGACTTCGACCCAAGGCATTATCCTCGATTTCCTCGGCTTCCCTTGTGCTGTTTAGCCAATATAGAGGGATCCATTTTTCTCGGCAAGGCTCATGCCGATAAGAAGTCCTGTATTGTCGTCGAATGCTACTAGGGAGAGTCCTTGGTTGATTACCGAAATGTATTCCCTGTCAACTTCTTCCTCATTTAATAGATGAATTTGTTCTTCCAGTCCAATTCCCATGGGCTCGTCGTAATGGAAGTAATCCCGCATGAAAGGCTTAACAATTCCATAGTCGCTCTCCTCCATGAGGCGTATGGTTATTCCGTTTTTGACTGAGAATCATTTTGTGAATTATACACTCTGGCAGTAGGGAACTGCCTATTTTTCATAGTTGGAGGGACCTTTTAAAGAAACCCAAACGCGTTATCAACAAAAATCAGACGGAGCTCTTTATAGGCTTTCCCAAGGCTATCTGCAAAAATCTTCTTTTTATTTTGCACTCGCCTGGAGGCTTAATATTAACCGATATCTTATCTCAAAATGTCTTAAGAAGTAATAAAAATTGCTTAGATTAAGCTAATCTTCAATGATTTGACCTTGATGATGACCTTGACATTTTCTTTGTTAAGTTCAATGCCCTACTTAACGGCCCGCGGAAAAGATCTGCTAAGATTTTAAATCAATGCTTTATCAGTATTAAAAGTCTTGCAATCAAGGGCGATGCATCGGCTTAAATTGTAGCATGCTTATTGGGATCCATTGTCCTGAATTGAATATCACGAAAGCGATGGCTTTCCTTTAAATTTTTCTTCAAATACCAGCTGCAAACACTTGCCAGAATAGGATAGGGAAAAAGTTAATTTTTTTCGAAAAATTTCAGTTGAATTCCTTTTTTTTATAATTGACACTTGGGAAATCTAAATATATAATTTTTTAGTAAAATCAATAATACGTTTCTGCTTCCAGTATTTTTCATATAAATTCGAATCATATTAAGAGCTAATAAGAACGATTAAAAAATTATCCACTTACATAGATTAAAAATATTTAACGCCGCGCTTAATTCGAAATTCAGCGTTGAGTGCTGCCAGACTATTCAGACATTATGCGGTATATTTGCCAAAAAATAGGGTCTAATCTACTTGTAAACTGCAGTTTCGTTTTGTTCTTCGACATATTAATATATTTAATATAAATATATTTTAGAAAATCACATTTCCGGAGCTCTAAGGTAGGCTTACACTTCCAAAAGCAACAAGAAGCGAACAAAAATGAGGGCCACGCGGAACTGATTGAGGTCGAGGGCAAACGCCAGAAACCCACCTTTACCATAGTTGCACCTAGAATAGCACTCATTTCAAGCAGAATGCGGATGCCCCCATACAGATCCGGAACCAGCAGCAACTGAAGGAAATTGTTCGGTTGACAACGAGAATAATGATCAGGAGCCTTTGAAGCTGAGCGGAGGCAGAAGCCAATGACGCCAGTTGCACATTATGTGGGGCCGCCAAGGTCTCGGCTCTTTTGGATCTTCGCTCAATCACGATGCAGCGCCGGCTGAGTCGTGACTGGAAGATCCATGTGAGTAATACAAACATTATCCCATTCAGCTGGCCATATAAAATTTCTACATTTGCTATAATTTTTAGTCCATGTTATTCGATCCATTTGAAGGCCTTTGTGTGGAGTGCGTTGCAAGTTAAATAAACATGCACTCGGAAGTCACTGATCCCTTGATGCAACGCATGCAACGATTGCAGCGTTCCGGGGAGAAATTACCACAGTGACCACTACCACAAACCTTCACCAACCCAAATATAGTCCACCCATTGCTGATGCGAAGTGTCCAACCACACTGAGAGAGAGCCAAGAGGAGGTACCCCAAAACAGGCCGAGTATTCAGGTCACGTTCGTCTTGTTCCGTGCTGGAAGTCTACCTTGCTCAGCAGCCCTTTTCCCCCAGTCGGCTAAGGAGTCTGAGGAGAAGCATACGGAAGGTTGGAAGTGGCGAACACGGCTGGAGTGTCACCGAATGTGACGTGCATTTCGGGCGGGATATTACGCCCAGCACTTCGCCATTTGCAAATTCGACGATCACAAACCCGTCCGCCGCGCGCCAAAGTGCCGGAATGCTGAACGAGGCCAGTTGAGGAGACGTCTTCCGGGAGTCAACCGCTCGTCACGCACTTAATACTGCCGACACTGCGTGACGTAAGAGTTTGACTCAAATGGTTGAAAGCGACACCATGAACGGTCCACATCAGCAGCGGGTATCCTCGCGATCTTTTTGGCGATGCCCAAAGTTACACACCAAGCAATGAATGGGACCACATCATGCAATCTGCCAGGCCACAGGAGGTTAGTAGAAAATGTTGGTTTACCTTGATAAATATTTATTTTAACTTATTATCCCAATTAGGCCTAATACTTCTACAACAGGGCGGAAACAGGGCAGACCGTTCAGCCTTCGGACCCCAAAGGCTCGTTCCACACCCGGTCTCGTTCACGGGCCTGCTCAGAAGCCTGGGATAAGTACAATATGGATGATCAGGACGATGAAATCGAAGAGAACGAAAGCGATGAAGAGGCTGAGGAAGAGGGCGACGATGACCAGGAGGACGCCAGGTAATAATACGCCGCATGACTTTCACCAGACTGGATCGAAACCACAGCCGCAGCAATAGCAACAGTGCTGGAAATCTCCCCACTTCCTGTACGAGATGACTACGGACTGGTTGAACGCACATGACCACCGACAAGAGCACGGTAGGGTTTTTCTCATTTAAGCTTATTTCTTTGTATAAACATTCTTGCTTTTTAATGACAGACCTCTACCTACTCGATCTGCTGAAGACCCAGGTGCGTTTAAAATCTTTTTGCCTTACTTTTTACCTGTGGCTATCAGATGGACACCCTGGTGGCTCTAATGAAGCACGATTACATGGAGCACTGGAAGATGGCTGAGTTCTACTGCCACAAGTGCGGGAGATTTTTACAAAAAGTAAGTTTCACTATAAACAACTAAAATAACACATAATCCAGAACAGCTACCTAGTAATAACGAACGCCATTCGTTTGCTTTTGCAGGGTCTTTCTGGACTACCATTTGCACCTACAGAACCACGGCTTCCACGTCTGCCCAAGTGCCCGCGAAGAGTTCGAATTGCAGCATCAGCTGGACCGCCACTTCCAGCTCCAAGAAGGGTATAAACTATCACTGGAACTTCTGTCGGCTGGAGTTTCTCAGCGAGGCCAAGCTGCTGGCACACTGCAAACCCGGGGACACAGTCCCAACGACGAGCCCTGATTAGTATCGATCGGTCGCTTTACGATTGTCAACTCGCCATGTGGGTCTCAGTCAGCGGATCATTCTCGTATATCGAAGACCGTAAGTGAGAGGAGCGGGAGTTTATGGAGACTCCAAGATTATGCCACCAAGGAAGCCCGTGCACTAAGCCCCCAACATAAACCTTTCCGTTTTGCACATTGGTATTTGAGATTTCGATGAGCGGAACTGAATTGCCGTCGGTTGTCACTGAATTCATGATATACTATCTGACATTGCAATCTTAATGAAGATTAGCCATATTTTATTGGGAAACTATCGATTATAAAATTCAAAAATATATTTTTCTATACAAAATTGGTGTTGTCGTGAGAAACTTAGAGTTGGTTTTTGATACTCCAGTCAGTTCAATTCGTTCTTCGCTGATCTTTAACAGAGTAAGTTAGTGTTTGGGATAATTTAAATTGCAAAGCACAATTTGGAAATACTTAAAACTGGATCTAGAATTCGCACGTGTGGACTATGAGGCTGGTGTACAAGAGTTACTCTTACTAATATTTAACATTGTCGACCGTAAGACTATAGAAGTATATATGTAGGTGTTTATAATTAAAGAGCCATTGCATTGCTCCCAGCGATAAAAGTTTTCATTGTTTTTTGTTTTTGTTTGTTTTATTATAAATAGTTTAGTTTAAGTGGTTACGTTTAGGTTGGTGGGCTTAGAACTAATCAATTGCCTGAAACTTACAGCGTTTTAATCTATGATCACGATCGTATTTAAGTTTAGTTTGTAATTTTATTTTAATGCGTGCTCTTTTACCGTGGTAATGTTTGAGTCGGTACACCGGTCTCATAAATTCAACCCAGGACGATTTAATATACATATATCTCGCTACAATAGGATAAAACATGGAGGTTAAATAAAGATACGCTTATTTGAGGAGTTCGTATCTAAGTGGGACCACTTCTAACTTCTCCAACTCTTCGCGCTTCGAAAATCATACAAATTAAGGCCACGTACATGCGATTTCACATACTGGCTGTTATAAATAACTAAAGCATAATTTTTAAAACAAATCACTGGCATTTAACAAAGTTGTACATGGTGTAGCCAACTTGCAACCATTTCAGCTGGGAGCCTCGTTTGTCTCTGGCTTTAGCTAGCTCATCCACGCCCTCTGATCCTAGCTCTTCAGTCTTAAGTGTAAGTCAGGCTTTATATCTCTAGTTTGTCAGTGATCTGGGATCGGGGATGGCCGAGCTGTTTGGCCTACAACTAGTTGGTTTTCAAAAAGATGGCCTACGTAAGCCTAAGCCTAAGGTGTCCAATCATCCTAAATTATTTCTATTTTGTTTCATAAATTTCTGTTTTAGCACAAAAGGTGATGCTAGACAACAATTTATTATTTTAGTGTGTGGGTTTGATTTTGGATGGGTGCCAGGTGCTGGTGGACGGATGTTTGGGCCACAACGACTGGGACGAGGTTTCTTCGCTTAAAGCTCACCAACGCTGGATACGACGCCTGGAGTCGCCGAGCTAGTAAGCGGAAAGTAACACAAGGATGGTCTAATAACGGGAATAATAGAGTTGCTATCGGGGCTCCGGCCTACCTAAGGAGTCGAGGCCGTCCCGGGGCATATTGCCAGGCGGCGGTAAGGGCCAATCAGTCGGCCCGAGCCTGAGCATCCTCGGGCCTTCCAGCAGCTCCCTCTGAGGCCTAGGGGCAAGAACTGTGGCGAGGGCTGGGTAATCTTCGTGATCCTTGCTATTGGCAGGCGCACTACGGGCATAATCACTCCGGTACCGGCTGGTTGGGGCGAGTAGGGGAGTGCGGGTCGCTCTTTCCTGGCCAGCGAGATCCTCCAATGCCTCCTGCTCGGGTCCTCCTCGTCGTCCGCATCCTCACGCCCATCTGGTCGCGTTCCCTTGGACCGCGTTCTGCCTATGCTTCTCCATTTCCATCCATGGCTTCCCGGTCGTGTGAGTAGTGACGACCCTGCGACCTGCGATCGGCATGCCGTGGCCATTGAGCGCTGGTTCATTCCGCTGGACTGCTCGACACGATGGGTGCGCAGCACGGTGCAGCCGCTGCCAGGGCCATGGCATGGAGAGCCTCTCGGCCGGGCTATGTCACCACCCCGATCTCCAGGGGCCTGCTGGAGGAAAGCGGAGATCTGAGGGAGGCTGCCGCTGAGGGCGCACGGTGGTGGTAAAGACATGTGGCGAGCGGGACATAGTCCACCTCGGATCACGCTTGCCTCCGAGTGATGACCAGTCCATGTCCAGCCAGGAGCAGCAGCGGCTTGGCAGTGAGTAGGGGAACTTTGAGAGATTCAGCGCCCGGAGGATTCACCGAGCATGTTTGGCGATGGGAAGCGGCTGACCAGGCGGTGTGATGCTTAGCTTGGCGGACTTTGTCGTAGAGCGTGCGACTGGGCAGGCCGTATACTTCCTGCTCGCCTGAAGGCCGCACCATGCCCTCCCGCTGCTCTGATGGGTTATCACATCATGTCCGGTTCGGGTGTGTATCATGGGAGAGAAGGCTTCCATTCAGGTTTGCCACTGAGACCGACCGGTTTCCTCCTGGGGCACCAGCATGGGTGAAAGTGGTTCCTATCGCCGCCAGGTCAGATCCATTGAAGCTATGATTGCGCTCGCCACCACTATTCTCAAGCTTGTGGCAGCAGGAAGTTGTGTATTTGATGGTTGGATGTGTGGCGTCTTTTCTCCACACGGCCATTGGGTCTGCGACAGGCTATGAGGAACTAAAAAGGGATTAGCTTGGGCCAGAACGTTTAGATCGGAGACGCGGTTTCACTCAGAAGCATGCCAGATGGCAGACAGCTTCTTGCGCTGAGAGGACTACACTGAAAAGCATGATTCTGTAGATTTGAGTTCAACATGGCAGTGGTGGCGGCGAGGGAGCCAGGCCACTGTCAGCTGGTTCTCCCGCACCTGATACGGCGCCGAGTGGTGTGGTCTGGTGGAGTCATGGAGCCCACCAGCTGGAATTTGACCGGCTGACAGCGGCTGTAGCCATGATATAGTGGTTGAAGCCCGCCGATAATGAATTGGGGTGGTGGTGGCAAGAGCAGTTGCCTGAGATGGCGGTACTAGGTAGAGATGTGTGGATGTAGAGATCACGGACGACGAAAGAGTGGTTAGACGCCGAGCTGTTCTGGGGCCTGGCCCGCCGGCCTGAACTGGGAGGTGGGCGACGCTGGCATGGCTGCTGCCGGAACCAGGTTGGAACTTCGCGAGCGTTGTCACAGACCCTTTGACCTGCAGCCTTGTCAGCAGGATCTCAGGCCCTTAGCTTGCAACTACCGCTGTCTCGCCCGTGTATATGTAACTGCAGCAGGGTTGGTAATCCAAAGCCCTTGACCTGGGAAGGATAATGCTTGCAATGGTCCTGGGGTACATCCTTAAGAGAACAAAAGGGAAATATGGGAACGTCTGGCCGCCAGAACCACGCGATGAGCCTGGAACTGCTCGTCATCTACAGACCAGAGTGCAATCCACACAGCGCTGACTGGGTGCAAAGTATGCAAAATCTGGACCAGGTCTGTCGGTGATGGTTCAGGGCGGAGGTAGTGGTGGTCCGGCCTACCGCCGCTGGCCACCGCGCTGTGGGGCCGCCCACTTGCGTTCTCGCGATCCACCTCTGCCACGATCCCCGATATCGTGCTGGCCTCGGATTGTGGTGGCTTCCACTTGAGTGATGGTGATGGTTTGATGGCTGGTCGGGCTCCTGTCCGGAGCTGGATCGCGGCGGCTATGTGGTTTGTCACCGTTCAACTGGTGGTACGGCGCTCAGCAGCGTCGGCGGGAGAAGGATAGGTGCTTCCTGACCTTGGCGCCAGTTTAAGGCCTACGGTTCACCTAGTGCTCGATTCTGGAAGACACAGTGTAGAAAAGAAATGCCAATTGGTACGAGTTTTCAGCCGAGCCAAGTTCCGTGATTTGGCAAACGTCATAGCAGAGGGTTGGTAGCTGCAATTCCAAATTTGCACGAGGCTGTAAATCAGAAAGACACACATGAGGAATGAGATGGCAAATGGTAAGGGTAGCTCTGCCTCGAGTTAAAGCCGCCAGGTCAGGTGAATGCGAGGGATGTCTCCTCCAGTCCACCATTTCTTTATATGGAAACTTTGCTTGTAAACTTGATGTCCTTCACACCAACGCCGAAGTTTTGAAGGTGCCATAAAAGTGAAAGGAATGGTGGGGTTGGGGAAGTGGGGTGGAGGTGGTGGTATGACTATAGGAAAACGTGCATTTAGTGGCTGGGAAAACTCAGATAAAAGGTGTATTTTTCCATTGCTTTTTTACTATTTACTTTTTATTGGATACATATTCAAATTTATATTATATCAAGCATTTTGTACAATGCCGCCCGGAAATCGGGAAAATGGGAAATGGGGAAGGCATTTAGAAAAATGGCGGGAAAATGTGGGTTGAAAAATCAATGCAATAATTTTCATCTATTTTGGGTATACAAAAAGAAGAGAGGTTGGGGTGGACGGGCAAGTCATATGCCCTTGTCCTTGGTATGACTTCACTTTCTTTGTACTGGCTAGGTCGAACTTCAGAACCCGGGTGGATGCCATGCCAGATCCTGGCGTCATGTGTTGGGCTATTCGTCAAGCGAGCTTGTATCTCAAACTCTTGACGTATGTGTCGTGTGTGTGTGAATCTCCAGTTGCCAACAGGCAGTGTGGCACATGGATCTGTCTTCGTCTTTGGATGTCCCCTTTCCAATTCAAAAAAAAAAAAAAACGATAATGGCAAATCAATAACAACAAGGAAATGTCAAAGGAGGAACGAGGCAGGGGAAAAATAAACCAGAAGGTATATGGTAAAAATAAGAAAAGCAGACAATCAGTACAAAGGTGTTTAGTAAAGATCGCATTATTGTCTGCGGAAAATACGCAAGAGCATCAATTGTTGTTGTCTAGCCATTGTCTCGCCGGCAGGGATAATGGGCAAGCTCCGGAGATCCCAATCCTAGAGTTCACACTCGATTTGCACACTAATCCGATTTCGCAGGTGCTTGAGTAAGATTTCGATTGTATTGATATGCCATATAGGCATTAGATGCGGTTATAAGCATTACTAAAGGCGATGCCACCACGCCTCGATCGCACGGTATACGACACGATCGCCAAAGATCGAAAGCTCCCGCCGGAAAGTTTTGGCTAACTTATGCTAATAGAGCTCGCCAACAGAATGGGCACACCATTTTAGAAAAAAAAACGCTAAGACTTAAAATTTTTGATCACAAACGTCATTGAAAAGAATGCACTTTGGGAACCGGTTATTCGGGTTTAGGTTTCCAGTATTTATTAAAAGGCCAATCTTTTGGTCGTATTGAATTGCGAAATTAAAAAAAAAATTAATCCAAAAGGCAAGGGTTTTCGAAGGGCAGTGGTAGGAAGCTGAACTGGTATAGTGGAAACACCATAAAATTAGGGTTTTCCCATTACAATACCTAAACCTGTGTATTATTAAAAAGAAATGTTCTTGATTAAAATCTTACCATGAAATAATGAAAATGCCGTAAGTTGGGGCAGTAGATTAGCTGGTGCTATGGCCAAATTAATTTTTTGAGAACACTTTAGCGTTATTTTCGCATATAAGTTTTTCGTAGTTATTTGGAATTCGTTTCTTTTTTTAGTATTTTAATTTGCTGATATTTTTTCACATTCAGAAACAGAGTTTGGAGAGTAGATGTTGTTTTGTTTGTTGGCCGTTTGAGCTTTCCGCTCCACATACACACTTGCACAAAACACGAGATGTTACAAAAATATTTGATATTTTCCTTCCAAGAAACTGCGATTAACACGTTTAGCGTTTTTCCCTTGAGGTTTTTCGATCGCCTTGGATTTTGATATATTTTTAAAGGGAATTTGAGAGCTTTGCGTGCACGTTGTTGCAGATTCGAGCGCTCAAACTTGAATAAAACTGCCGGGCTGTCGTGCGTGCAGCAAGTCATTGAAGACCACCGCCGCCAGAGCGGATACGGGAGAGAGCGAGAAAAACTGTTCGATTAAGATGAAAAGGGGAATCATGGGAAAACCGTCCTACAAAATCACCTGCTCACTTCCACCCTCGCGCCCTCTCTTTCGCGCAGTTGCGTTTTTTGTGTGCTTGCACTTGGCTCTCGCTCACCGGCCTACTCTCTGCCCTCCCCTTCTCTGACTTTGCCTATTCTCTCCTTCTTGGTGTTTTTTTCATGCGTGCGTTTGTGTGTGTGTGTGTACGTAGGATTGCACTCGTAAGTGTGTGCGTTTCCTGCATATATGGCTGCTGCCATTGGACGTGTGTGTGTGAAAGGGAGCCGAAGCCGTGAGTCCTAATTTCTTTTCAGTGACTGCATTTTTACTTTTTTTTTCTTCTTTTTTAATGCACGAATCCGGGATTATGTGAAAAACTGGTCTCTCCGAGTGGTTCGTTTGTCGACATCTTTACTATTTTTAACGCCACCCTTTCCTCTCCTTCCCTCTTTCGTCGTTACATTCGTCGCCCATTTTGATAGTTTGTCGTATAGTTCTCAATTTTCTCTCGCTTTTCTTTTTTTTTCGCCTTGTTTTTCCCTTGTGCAAACTTTTAGGTTATGCAAATTTGGGATACGAAAAGTACAGATAAAGAAACGACTTCGGCAATCAAGCACTATTAACTCCAGTTTCGGCCTTTCAAAGCGATACCAAGTTTAGCAGTCTTGACCTTCGACCTTCGGACGATAACCCCTCGATTTCTTGATTTTTGCGTAAACGGAGTAACGGTCGTGGGCAATGGAGCTTTTTAGGGTCAAAAGCAGCATAGAAGCCGCTGATCTGGGGGTAATTTATGCAAGGCACCTGTAAAAGCATCTTAGGTCTTCTGGTTTTTTAATTTCTTAACAAATAGTTGCAAAGGGGATGGATTACATGGGGACTTGAGGGTTTCAGCTCTCTTAAACTAGAAGCTTAGGTATTGACCTTTTTGGCAATTTAAAAACAATAGTTAACACGAATGCCTAGGATTCTAATGATAGCCTTCCTAGAAAGACAAGCGCCCTTATAGATCGGTTTACACTAATTTTTCAATTTTTAAGTATATTCAGTAGCCAGAAGGATACGAGTATGACTTAATCGGTAATCTGATCAAAAAGAAAAAAATTGCATTATATAGAAATATTAACAATCTCAAGAGCTTTTTAAACTTTAACCTTAAAGAATCTTAGTTTTTAATAGAACTTTTCCCCTATTTGCACTAATTACCTTGCTGTGCAGCTGTACTCCACGCACTTTTCTCTGTTCGGCTCAACTTACATTTTTTAATTGACCATCATTGGTCTTCGCCTGTCGTTTCCCCTGTAATGGCCCCGCCATGCCCCTCCGCCAGCCTGCACACTCGGGTTGCCAAACCCATTAATCACGCGTTGAAATTAAGGTCAACTGATTTCACGGAGCTGTTATTTTCTGACCGACCATGTTTCCAACTGCACTTTATTTTCTTTGGCGGGCCTTAAGATCGGCCAGCACTATCTGCTCTCTCCCCTCCCGAAAATCCCAAAAACTAGTTCTGCAAGTGTATTCACCTCCCGCCTCTGGGGAATTTAGCTTCAAGAACTGGATAGTGTAAAACGAGTGTAGGTGCACGCCAAAGAAAAGTGAAAAGTTGCCGCAACTTTTGGGCTGCACATAATCTGGACTCTGAATATTTAGAGACTAGAGCTGGGGGCTTTTATTTCTTACTGCAATATATATATATATATATATATATATGGATAGGTATGCCCCCTACCTGTTTTCCCCTTTGTAATCTTATCATAATTACCCAGTGCCTGTCAAAGGCCCAGTGAAAGTGAAAAATATGTATTGGAAGCAGCCGAAAATTGTATAAGTTAAGAGAGAATTTGTTTTATTTTCTTTAAGCGAATTTGTAAATTGAAAAACCCAAGGTTTTTTGTTTTAAAATGAGGTGCCAATTTTACATTTAGGATTGAGTGGTCTAGCCTGAAATAACTATTACAGAACCAATAAGTGTTATTATTATAATAACTCTATTTAGGTGATATTTTTACAGATTAAATCCACCTTTGAAAAGTTCTTTTAATGGAAATTATCAACATTATTGTAAGGATTTCTAAAGAAACTTGTATAGGAATGTATTAAACTGCTAAATCAATCTGCTGCGTTATTTTGAAAAACAATCAAGCGAGGAATAAATATATCTTTTACCAAACAATTTAATTAACACTTCTAAAACCCAAATAAATTTGCAAAATGATAAAGAAACTTTTTAAAACAGATAAACCATCAGAACTCCTGACATGTGTCAAGTCGTTCCCTACAACTTCTAAATTGATTATCCCTCTGGTCAGTGTTGACTTTGCTGACTTTGGACTAACGGTTGAGGAAGTAGCAACATGAGGATGATTAGAAACGTTTTCCCAGCTCAAAAGCCACCGCTCATTATGGGGATTAGCATGGATAAACTCACAGCAATCCAACCACAAGATAGTGCCGCCCAATGAAGCGGAGGAATATTAATGAACCCAGAGTCCTTTTTGAATCTACCTGCCATGTGTGGATCCTGGCAAAAAAAAAGAAAAAAAGGAAACAAAAGAAGACTTCTAAAAAATGATTTAACAATCAGTAATTTTGTTCAGCGAGCAACAGGCTAATTTGGTAGCCATCTAGGAAAATGGCATTGTTCTAAAGTGCCTCTTACTCAGCAGTAAGATTTCCTCTTAGTTAACACTGGGATTTGCATTTCGTATTTGTGTTTGCAAAACCGCACGACAAATGTTTTTCTCTCCAATGCATTTTCGTCATGATTACCATTATCAGTTCTTGTTTTCTGGTTAGCGCAGTATGGACCGAAACCTTTGACCTGCTCTTTTCTCATTGGCGATGATCCTTTTTGCGAGCGGGTTTTTGGTTCTGGATTTTTACTATGGTTTTACGACTTTCGCAAAAAATGTGCCAAAAAGAAACTGCGAAGGAAAGGCGGCAGACCGAAGTTTTATGGATCCTTAACCCTTTCTACTCTTGGTCATTACTCACTAATAGAGAGCGACGATTAGATTTGCATGCCGCCACAATAGAGGAAGCGAAAGGATTTTCCGGGAAATGCTTTCTTGCCTTTAATTCAATCAATGTCTTAGGTAGCTTAATAGTAAGATTTGTAATGCAAAAACAAAAAAAGTATAAAAAACGTTGAGGATGAGTTTCCGGCATCTCCCAGGCAACCCTTTACCTTCAACATGTATCTTTTTGGCTGCCAGGGTAGGCCAGCTAAAACGTTGCCGCTGAGATCTGAGACGACTCTCTGTTGCCGTTGAAGCGACGCTCCTCTTGTGGACTCTTTTTGAAGTAGCAGCGGCACGGAAAATCTCTCATCCGTAACACAAAAGGCAATTAGCGTGGCTCAAAGGGAGAACAGGAGCTGCTGCCCGCTGGACAATGGGGCAGCGTGCTGGAGATTAAGTTTAGTGACAGGATCGCCAGACCTTGCCATAAAAATCGCCGCCACACCTTCGGGTGCTAATGGAGGCGAAAATTTTTCGACAGATATTTCCCTTTTCCTCGTAGTGTTGACACATAAAATCTGGGCGAGGCGGAAGGGCAAAATACGAAAACCATCTACTAGGAATACACACTAACACTTGGGGGAAAAATGCGTCTTCATTGAGGTTTATGGTGAAAAAAAGATAATTGATGAAAGATATAACGTCATTGGTGGATTACATTTTGTATTTGAGTAAAAAAATATTTCTATTTATTATTTTAGGAATTTAATTCGATTTTTCCCTTCATTCACTTTTTGAGTCTTCATTTATAATTTAAAATACTTATGTTATTTATACTTTCCTTGGTTTTCCCAGTGCAGATCTCACTGTTTGTGTGGGTAAAGAGTAACAGTTCGGAAAAACAAACAAATTCTGTAGCCTGGGGAAATGAGAAAAAATGAAAAAAGAAGACCACGAAAAAAAGAAAAAAGGAGAGTGGGAATATTAGTCAAACCGAAGCAGCAAAGGAGAAACGAAAACGTTGGAAATTTATCAAGCGCGTCATTCGCTGCAACTAGTGGAAAGCGGCACGTAGATTACGGCTTCCAAGAGCGATGGTGGTGTTGTGCTGGTGTTGGTGGTCCGCTGGAGGGGGTGGCAGCGTTAGGCAGTCGCGGAGGAGGGTGAGCCGTGGGGAGGGGAGCGGTCTCCGAATGGCTGATTATGCAACGTAAACGCAATCCCAGATAGAAAGCATAGCAAAAACAAAGATGATACAGATACAGATAAATACGCATTATAGATGTTGTGATATATATAGACATACATCATACACAGATAGTGTAAGCAAAAGGTAAATTTAAACGCAGAGAATTACTGTAAAAGGCACTTGAAAAATTAGGGAAAGCAAACATGAAAAGAAGGGCAAAAAAGACTCAAGTAGAGAAAGAGGTATTATAGAAGGCAAACAAGATGGTGGATACACCCGTGCCTGTACAAAAAGTGTGCAGGTGATATAAAGGGACTTAAGGACTGGTCGAGGGGGAAAAGTTTTGAGTCTAGTGCAATCGGCAACTTGTATGGGCTTCGAAGCCATTTTCTTGTGGTGAAGATTTCGCTGTGTGCTATTAGAAAGACAACGACTCGCTGAGAGATTAAAGCTTGAAGATGAGTTTCTTCACAAGAAAGATCAGTATTAGTAGTAAGGATTAATATAGGACGATTGAAACTTATTTATTACCACGAAATTAAGGACTTGCTGATTATTTATTCATCAGTATAATGAGCCATGCTTTACTGCATCACTTACCAATTTGTTTTTAAATACTAGAATGTTGTTATACTTCTTAGTTTCGATTAGTATTACTGAATGGAAGCGTACTTCAAAATCTATATCCTACGCCATTTTTCTGCCTGCATTAACTTTATATTTAATAACAAGAATTAAATAAAGCTAACAGCTTTGTGGAATAATGTTACAAGTTTCACTCCCCTCCGAAATAATTAATTTGTTTCAGTGCGTTGAATAAGGGTGATGATACACATAGATGGCTATGATAGGAGTGAATTTCTGTATCTTTTAGTGACAACATTTTGGGCGGAATTGTGGAATTGTGAATATTCGATCTGTAGATACGTAAATTGGCTTGAATATAGATAAAAAAGTATTAATGAGAAAAGCATTAAGAACTGTATATGTAAAATGATCTTATTAAAGAGTAGATTAGATCGAATCACTAGGGTGATCTGTGTTTCAATCAAAGGGAAATTCAGCTAACTCCTATTTCACTTTTGTTCTGTGCAGGAAGCTATCCTGATATCTGTTAGCCTTGAAGTACACTACAGATATGGAAAACGTGATGTTTTAATGATCGTTTGGGATTCTGAAACACAGAACCTGGGTGACAGCCTTCTCCGTCGCGCGGTATTGTTCATATCTTCCCAAATAAATATATATGCACGGAGGTAGAGGAGGCCGGAAGTCTTGTAGATCCAAGTTATTTCAAAGATAGTACGCACAAAGTTACACTAAAGGTTATCCCAAATGCGTTGGCTGGTGACAGCGAGCCAAGGCTCCATTTGCCGATAGCGGCTGCCAGCGCCTCCTCACGGAGCGTGGCGGCTGCAGCTAGTACTTTTTGCCGCCTCGCTTGGTCATGTGGAAATTTGGGACATTGTGGAAATTCGGAAATGGAAAGCCGACAACCACGCCTTAAGTGTTAGAAGCTGGGATTTTTAGAGCATAGCGGCGGCATGCTGGGTGTGCATTTTCCACACGATGTGTTTTCACCAAAAAACCATCACACACAAACACACATACCACACTTACAACAAAATACACGAAACATTCGGGTATTTTTTTTAGTAATTGGAGGGAAATGTTGCGGGGAGCGTTTGGAACTTGTGTGTTTGACTTATGACGGCCATTACCTACATAAGGGGGGGAGGTGGGGTGAAACCGCCCTCCGAGCGAGGTAATACACTTGTTATTTTTCCGTTGGTTCCCTATACTCATATATAAAAACATGTGTAGGGGCATTCGCACCTAGATCTGGCGACGATTTGGTGGGGCTTCTTATTGGGTAGAACACGTTTTACAAAAGTACTTTATTGGAACGAGTTTTTAATTTCTTAACCATAATTGGATTCATTACTTTCGCAAATAACTTGTTAATGTTTTTGTTTGGCTTTGCCCACACTTTTAGCCGGTTACTTTTGGCTTTTTGTTTCAACTTGATTTTCACTTGGGTTTTTCTTTTGGTTTCTGTGGCACGGATCGAAGTGGAACTCTTTGGTTTCGATGGGCAAAAATGCCGCAGTTAAGCACAAAAAAAAAAAATCATAAAATAAGGGAAAAAACAGATTCTTGGAAGTTTAAGAATCACAACCATTTGAGGGGTATCTATGTATCTTTGTATCTTAATGTGAACTATGGATCTGTTAGTTCATGTTTTTGTTTGTAGTTTTTTTTTTCAAAGGGCGGGGTTTTGGCTGTATGGCGATTTACATGTGTCGCTGGGTAAGTTCTGGGCATGACCGCCAAACTTCTGGTGGCGGTACGAGCACTGGACCTTGAGTTCAGGCATTCGCCAAGGGACTTGGGACTGGGACTGGGACTGGGACTGGTTTTCTTAGTTTCTCAGTGGGGACTGTTTTTTTAGTTTATAATTCTTTCACATTCGCCCAGGAGAGAGCCTCCTGAAAATGGTGTGTGTGTGTAGAAAAGCTTTGACTGTACATTATATACTCCCACTAGTACATAATCCCAATTGACTCAAATTTGGGAAAATAAAAAATATATATATATATTTTGGTATATGGTGGGGAAAAGCCTTCTCGCAGATGAACTATTCTTTGCTCCTTGGGCCACGTAAGAATTTTGCAAATACACCAACATCAATGAATGGAAAACAACACCGACAAAAAAATACTACTTAAAAAGCCCGCCAGTTGGTGTAAGTTGTTTATCTCTCAAGCACTCCTTTTCAGGGTCACTCTTGATTTATTATATCAATTTTGTTTATACAGCAAAATGCGGCGCAAATTGTTGTAATCTTATATGTGTGTGTGAGTGTGTGTATGATTTGGGTTCGAGTTGAGTTTTGTTGTTTACTGCGAAAACAAATTCGGTGGGCCAGGGTCAAAAGTTGCCATGTAGAAAATCCGGAAGGACGATCGCCCAACGACAATTACAAAGTAACAGCTGACCAATGGAATAAAAAATAAAAATGTGCATATCTCTCGATAACAATAATTTGATTGCTTAAAGATATAATCAAAGTATCTTTTAACCAAATTTGTGACATCAAAAAAGTTATTTACTTCTAAAAAGATGTGACAAGTGCAAAAATAGTCTTTCTTCTATCCATTGGCATTGAATAAAAATATTTATAATAACCTTAGAACGATATAGTTTATCACTACGATCCGAACACATTCAACAACCTTAAAGTTAAACCAACAAAGGAAAAGTATCTGCCAGATGCAAATTACCCAAACTATCTTTTGATATCAAACCACAAGAACTTCTTAAATTGCGCTAAATTTGTGGCAAAAGGTAACCGAAGCCCCAGAACATGACTCCAGACGAGAAAAGCTGCGCCAACAGAACCACAAACCAAAACACACACTCACATAGATGTTAATATTCCGGGACATACACACACAAGAATTATATAGAGCATCCAAAGCGTTGATTAACAATAACAACGTCCCTAATATCCGAATTTCACAAAACAACGAAATTAAGAGCATAAAATGCCGGCAGCAAAAAAGGAAAAACAACGCAAAACTAGTCGCGAACAATAACAATTTAGCGTGTAAAACAGACAGATTCTCTTCACTCCCCCTCTTTTGAGTTTCGACGTGTTTGACGGCCTCGGCTCTTGTTCGGCAGATTGTAAGCTTCGATTCGCTTTTTGCAGACCTCGCGAATTCAGCCGAAATTCTCGTAAGCCGACCA
>NW_024573798.1:0-8673 GCF_018153835.1 Drosophila eugracilis | reverse complement strand
CGGTTGGAATGGAACTCTCTGTTGACCCTACAGGACGAGTAGTTCCATCAATAGCCCTGTCAGTCGTTACTTCTCTGGAAGGTTTGGTCGTTTGTTCTGTTACTTCAAATGGTCTGACAGTCGGTACTTTCTTAGAAAATTCTGTCGTTGATTCAGTCATCGGTCCAAGTGTAGTACCAGGAAGTAATGTCATGGGTACTTCCTGCCTTTCGGGTGGTATTGAACTCTCCGTCAACCCTACCGGATGAGTAGTTCCATCAATATCCCTTTCTGTTGTTACTTCGCTAGATTTGGTCGTTTGTTCTGTCACTTGGGTTTGGATAGTGGTGTCTACTGATGCTGGACTCAGAGTGGACCTGTCAAATGGTCTGTCAGTCGGTACTTCCATAGAAGATTCGGTTGTTGGTTCAGTCATTTGTCCAAGTGTTGTGCCAGGAAGTAATGTCGTGGTTAATTTCTGCCTTTTGGTTGATATTGAACTCTCTGTTGACCCCACAGGACGAGTAGTTCCATCAATAGCCCTTTCAGTTGTTAATTCGCTGGAAGGTTTGGTCGTTTGTTCTGTTACTTGGGATTGGATAGTGGTGTCTACCGATGCTGGAGTAAGAGTGGACCTCTCAAATGGTCTGACAGTCGGTACTTCCCTAGAAAATTCTGTCGTTGGTTCAGTCATCTGTCCAAGTGTTGTACCAGGAAGTAATGTCGTGGTTAATTTCTGCCTTTCGGTTGATATTGAACTCTCTGTTGAGTCTACAGGACGAGTAGTTCCATCAATAGCTCTTTCAGTTGTTAATTCGCTGGACGGTTTGGTCGTTTGTTCTGTCAATTGGGTTTGGATAGTAGTGTCTTCTAATGCTGGACTAGGAGTGGACCTCTCAAGTGGCCTGACAGTCGGTACTAACCTGGAAGATTCTGTCGTTGGTTCAGTCATTTGTCCAAGTATTGTACCAGGAAGTAATGTCGTGGGTATTTCCTGCTTTTCGGTTGGTATGGAACTTTCTATTGACCCTACAGGATGAGTAGTTCCATCAATAGCCCTTTCAGTCGTTACTTCGCTGTAAGGTTTGGTCGTTTGTTCTGTTACTTGGGATTGGATAGTGGTATATACCGATGCTGGACTCAGACTGGACCTCTCAAAAGGTCTGGTAGACGGTACTTCACTGAAAGGTTCTGTCGTTTGTTCAGTCATTTGTCCAAGTGTTGTACCAGGAAGTAATGTCGTAGGTACTTCGGACCTTTCGCTTGGTATTGAACTTTCTGTTGACCCTACAGGACGAGTAGTTCCATCAATAGCCCTTTCAGTTGTTAATTCGCTGGAAGCTTTGGTTTTTGTTCTGTCACTTGGGTTTGGATAGTGGTGCCTACTAATGCTGGACTCAGAGTGGACCTCTCAAATGGTCTGGTAGACGGTACTTCCATGAAAGGTTCTGTCGTTTGTTCAGTCATTTGTCCAAGTGTTATACCAGGAAGTAATGTCGTGGGTACTTCCTGCCTTTCGGTTGCCATGGAACTATCTGTTGACCCCACAGGACGAGTAGTTCCATCAATAGCCCTTTCAGTTGTTACTTCGCTGGAAGGTTTGGTCGTTTGTTCTGTCACTTGGGTTTGGATAGTGGTGTCTACTGGTGCTGGACTCAGAGTGGACCTCTCAATTGGTCTGGTAGTCGGCACTTCCCTAGAAGATTCTGTCGTTGGTTCAGTCATCTGTCCAAGTGTTGTGTCAGGACGTAAGGTCGTGGGTACTTCCTGCCCTTCGCGTGGTATTGAACTCTCCGTCAACCCTACCGGATGAGTAGTTCCATCAATATCCCTTTCTGTTGTTACTTCGCTAGATTTGGTCGTTTGTTCTGTCACTTTGGTTTGGATAGTGGTGTCTACCGATGCTGGACTCAGAGTGGACCCCTCAAATGGTCTGGTAGACGGTACTTCCCTGAAAGGTTCTGTCGTTTGTTCAGTCATTTGTCCAAGTGTTGTACTAGGAAGTAATGTCGTAGGTACTTTGGACCTTTCGCTTGGTATTGAACTTTCTGTTGACCCTACAGGACGAGTAGTTCTATCAATAGCCCTTTCAGTTGTTACTTCGCTGGAAGGGTTGGTCGTTTGTTCTGTCACATGGGTTTGGATAGTGGTGTCTACTGATGCTGGACTCAGAGTGGACCTGTCAAATGGTATGTCAGTCGGCACTTCCATAGAAGATTCGGTTGTTGGTTCAGTCATTTGTCCAAGTGTTGTGCCAGGAAGTAATGTCGTGGGTACATTCTGCCTTTCGGTTGGTATGGAACTCTCTGTTGACCCCACAGGACGAGTAGTTCCATCAATAGCCCTTTCAGTTGTTATTTCGCTGGAAGGTTTGGTCGTTTGATCTGTTACTTGGGATTGGATAGTGGTGTCTACCGATGTTGGAGTAAGAGTGGACCTCTCAAATGGTCTGACAGTCGGTACTTCCCTAGAAAATTCTGTCGTTGGTTCAGTCATCTGTCCAAGTGTTGTACCAGGAAGAAATGTCGTTGTTAATTTCTGTCTTTCGGTTGATATTGAACTCTCTGTTGATCCTACAGGACGAGTAGTTCCATCAATAGCCCTTTCAGTTGTTAATTCGCTGGAAGGTTTGGTCGTTTGTTCTGTTTCTTGGGATTGGTTAGTGGTGTCTACCGATGCTGGAGTAAGAGTGGACCTCTCAAATGGTCTGAACGTCGGTACTTCCCTAGAAAATTCTGTCGTTGGTTCAGTCATCTGTCCAAGTGTTGTACCAGGAAGTAATGTCGTGGTTAATTTCTGTCTTTCGGTTGATATTAAACTCTCTGTTGACTCTACAGGACGAGTAGTTCTATCAATAGCCCTTTCAGTTGTTAATTCGCTGGAAGGTTTGGTCGTTTGTTCTGTTACTTGGGATTGGATAGTGGTGTCTACCAATGCTGGAGTAAGAGTGGACCTCTCAAATGGTATGACAGTCGGAACTACCCTGGAAGATTCTGTCGTTGGTTCAGTCATTTGTCCAAGTATTGTACTAGGAAGTAATGTCGTGGGTATTTCCTGCCTTTCGGTTGGTATGGAAGTTTCTATTGACCCTACAGGACGAGTAGTTTCATCAATAGCCCTTTCAGTTGTTACTTCGCTGGAAGGTTTGGTCGTTTGTTCTGTTACTTGGGATTGGATAGTGGTGTCTACCGATGCTGGACTCAGAGTGGACCTCTCAAAAGGTCTGGTAGACGGTACTTCCCTGAAAGGTTCTGTCGTTTGTTCAGTCATTTGTCCAAGTGTTGTACCAGGAAGTAATGTCGTGGGTACTTCCTGCCTTTCAGTTGCCATGGAACTATCTGTTGACCCTACAGGACGAGTAGTTCTATCAATAGCCCTTTCAGTTGTTACTTCGCTGGATGGTTTGGTCGTTTGTTCTGTCACTTGGGTTTTGATAGTGGTGTCTACTGATGCTGGACTCAGAGTGGACCCCTCAAATAGTTCCCTGAAAGGTTCTGTCGTTTGTTCAGTCATTTGTCCAAGTGTTGTACTAGGAAGTAATGTCGTAGGTACTTCGGACCTTTCGCTTGGTATTGAACTTTCTGTTGACCCTACAGGACGAGTAGTTTCCATCAATAGCCCTTTCAGTTATTACTTCGCTGGAAGGTTTGGTCGTTTGTTCTGTCACTTGGGTTTGGATAGTGGTGCCTACTAATGCTGGACTCAGAGTGGACCTCTCAAATGGTCTGGTAGTCGGTACTTTCCTAGAAGATTCTGTTGTTGGTTCAGTCATCTGTCCAAGTGTTGTGCCAGGAAGTAAGGTCGTGGGTATTTCCTGCCTTTCGGTTGCCATGGAACTATCTGTTGACCCCACAGGACGAGTAGTTCCAGTAATAGCCCTTTCAGTTGTTACTTCGCTGGAAGGTTTGGTCGTTTGTTCTGTCACTTGGGTTTGGATAGTGGTGTCTACTGATGCTGGACTCAGAGTGGACCCCTCAAATAGTCTGGTAGACGTACTTCCGAAAGGTCTGTCGTTTGTTCAGTCATCTGTCCAAGTGTTGTACCAGGAAGTAATGTCGTAGGTACTTCGGACCTTTCGCTTGGTATTGAACTTTCTGTTGACCCCACAGGACGAGTAGTTCCATCAATAGCCCTTTTAGTTGTTACTTCGTTGGAAGGTTCGGTCGTTTGTCTCCACTGGTTTGGATAGTGGTGTCTACTGATGCTGACTAAGAGTGGACCTCTCAAATGGTCTGACAGTCGGTACTTCCCTAGAAGTTTCTGTCGTTGGTTCAGTCATCTGTCCTAGGGTTGTACCAGGAAGGAATGTCGTGGGTACTTCCTGCCTTTCAGTTGCCATAGAATTATTTGTTGACCCTACAGGAAGAGTACTTCCATCAATTGCCCTCTCAGTTGTTACTTCGCTGGAAGGTTTTGTCGTTTGTTCTGTTATTTGGGATTGGATAGTGGTGTCTACTGATGGTGGACTAAGAGTGGACCTATCAAATGGTCTGACAGTAGGTACTTCCCTAGAAGTTTCTGTCGTTGGTTCAGTCATCGGTCCAACTGTTGTACCAGGAAGTAATGTCGTGCGTACTTCCTGCTTTTCGGTTGGTATGGAACTCTCTGTTGATCCTACAGGACGAGTAGTTCCATCAATAGCCCTTTCAGTTGTTACTCCGCTGAAAGGTTTTGTCGTTTGTTCTGTTACTTGGGATTGGGAAGTGGTGTCTTCTGATGCTGGACTAAGAGTGGTCCTCTCAAATGGCCTGACAGTCGGTACTTCCCTGGCAGATTCTGTCGTTGGTTCAGTCATTTGTCCAAGTGTTATACCAGGAAGTAATGTCGTGGGTACTTCCTGCCTTTCGGTTGCCATGGAACTATCTGTTGACCCTACAGGACGAGTAGTTCCATCAATAGCCCTTTCAGTTGTTACTTCGCTGGAAGGTTTGGTCGTTTGTTCTGTTACTTGGGTTTGGATAGTGGTGTCTACTGATGCTGGACTCAGAGTGGACCCCTCAAATAGTCTGGTAGACGGTACTTCCCTGAAAGGTTCTGTCGTTTGTTCAGTCATTTGTCCAAGTGTTGTACCAGGAAGTAATGTCGTAGGTACTTCGGACCTTTCGCTTGGTATTGAACTTTCTGTTGACCCTACAGGACGAGTAGTTCTATCAATAGCCCTTTCAGTTGTTACTTCGCTGGAAGGTTTGATCGTTTGTTCTGTCACTTGGGTTTGGATAGTGGTGCCTACTAATGCTGGACTCAGAGTGGACCTGTCAAATGGTTTGGTAGACGGTACTTCTCTGAAAGGTTCTGTCGGTTGTTCACTCATTTGTCCAAGTGTTGTACCAGGAAGTAATGTCGTGGGTACTTTCTGCCTTTCGGTTGGTATGGAACTTTCTATTGACCCTACAGGATGAGTAGTTCCATCAATAGCCCTTTCAGTCGTTACTTCGCTGGAAGGTTTGGTCGTTTGTTCTGTCACTTGGGTTTGAATAGTGGTGTCTACTGATGCTGGACTCAGAGTGGACCCCTCAAATAGTCTGGTAGACGGTACTTCCCTGAAAGGTTCTGTCGTTTGTTCAGTCATTTGTCCAAGTGTTGTACCAGGAAGTAATGTCGTAGGTACTTCGGACCTTTCGCTTGGTATTGAACTTTCTGTTGACCCTACAGGACGAGTAGTTCCATCAATAGCCCTTTTAGTTGTTACTTCGTTGGAAGGTTCGGTCGTTTGTTCTGTCACTTGGGTTTGGATAGTGGTGTCTACTGATGCTGGACTAAGAGGGGACCTCTCAAATGGTCTGACAGTCGGTACTTCCCTAGAAGTTTCTGTCGTTGGTTCAGTCATCTGTCCTAGGGTTGTACCAGGAAGCAATGTCGTGGGTACTTCCTGCCTTTCAGTTGCCATAGAATTATTTGTTGACCCTACAGGAAGAGTACTTCCATCAATTGCCCTCTCAGTTGTTACTTCGCTGGAAGGTTTTGTCGTTTGTTCTGTTATTTGGGATTGGATAGTGGTGTCTACTGATGGTGGACTAAGAGTGGACCTATCAAATGGTCTGACAGTAGGTACTTCCCTAGAAGTTTCTGTCGTTGGTTCAGTCATCGGTCCAACTGTTGTACCAGGAAGTAATGTAGTGCGTACTTCCTGCTTTTCGGTTGGTATGGAACTCTCTGTTGATCCTACAGGACGAGTAGTTCCATCAATAGCCCTTTCAGTTGTTACTCCGCTGAAATGTTTTGTCGTTTTTTCTGTTACTTGGGATTGGGAAGTGGTGTCTTCTGATGCTGGACTAAGAGTGGTCCTCTCAAATGGCCTGACAGTCGGTACTTCCCTGGCAGATTCTGTCGTTGGTTCAGTCATTTGTCCAAGTGTTATACCAGGAAGTAATGTCGTGGGTACTTCCTGCCTTTCGGTTGCCATGGAACTATCTGTTGACCCTACAGGACGAGTAGTTCCATCAATAGCCCTTTCAGTTGTTACTTCGTTGGAAGGTTTGGTCGTTTGTTCTGTTACTCGGGATTGGATAGTGGTGTCTACCGATGCTGGACTCAGAGTGGACCTCTCAAAAGGTCTGGTAGACAGTACTTCCCTGAAAGGTTCTGTCGTTTGTTCAGTCATTTGTCCAAGTGTTGTACCAGGAAGTAATGTCGTAGGTACTTCGGACCTTTCGCTTGGTATTGAACTTTCTGTTGACCCTACAGGACGAGTAGTTCTATCAATAGCCTTTTCAGTTGTTACTTCGCTGGAAGGTTTGATCGTTTGTTCTGTCACTTGGGTTTGGATAGTGGTGCCTACTAATGCTGGACTCAGAGTGGACCTGTCAAATGGTTTGGTAGACGGTACTTCTCTGAAAGGTTCTGTCGTTTGTTCAGTCATTTGTCCAAGTGTTGTACCAGGAAGTAATGTCGTGGGTACTTTCTGCCTTTCGGTTGGTATGGAACTTTCTATTGACCCTACAGGATGAGTAGTTCTATCAATAGCCCTTTCAGTCGTTACTTCGCTGGAAGGTTTGGTCGTTTGTTCTGTCACTTGAGTTTGGATAGTGGTGTCTACTGATGCTGGACTCATAGTGGACCCCTCAAATGGTCTGGTAGCCGTTACCTTCCTGAAAGGTTCTGTCGTTTGTTCAGTCATTTGTCCATGTGTTATACCAGGAAGTAATGTCGTGGGTACTTCCTGCCTTTCGGTTGCCATGGAACTATCTGTTGACCCTACAGGACGAGTAGTTCCATCAATAGCCCTTTCAGTTGTTACTTCGCTGGAAGGTTTGGTCGTTTGTTCTGTCACTTGGGTTTGGATAGTGGTGTCTACTGATGCTGGACTCAGAGTGGACCTCTCAAATGGTCTGACAGTCGGTACTTTCTTAGAAAATTCTGTCGTTTGTTCAGTCATTTGTCCAAGTGTTGTACCAGGAAGTAATGTCGTAGGTACTTCGGACCTTTCGCTTGGTATTGAACTTTCTGTTGACCCTACAGGACGAGTAGTTCTATCAATAGCCTTTTCAGTTGTTACTTCGCTGGAAGGGTTTGATCGTTTGTTCTGTCACTTTGGGTTTGGATAGTGGTGCCTACTAATGCTGGACTCAGAGTGGACCTGTCAAATGGTTTGGTAGACGGTACTTCTCTGAAAGGTTCTGTCGTTTGTTCAGTCATTTGTCCAATTGTTGTACTAGGAAGTAATGTCGTAGGTACTTCGGACCTTTCGCTTGGTATTGAACTTTCTGTTGACCCTACAGGACGAGTAGTTCCATCAATAGCCCTTTCAGTTGTTACTTCGCTGGAAGGGTTGGTCGTTTGTTCTGTCACATGGGTTTGGATAGTGGTGTCTACTGATGCTGGACTCAGAGTGGACCTCTCAAATGGTCTGACAGTCGGTACTTTCTTAGAAAATTCTGTCGTTGGTTCAGTCATCGGTCCAAGTGTTGTACCAGGAAGTAATGTCGTGGGTACTTCCTGCCTTTCGGGTGGTATTGAACTCTCCGTCAACCCTACCGGATGAGTAGTTCCATCAATATCCCTTTCTGTGGTTACTTCGCTAGATTTGTTCGTTTGTTCTGTCACTTTGGTTTGGATAGTGGTGTCTACTGATGCTGGACTCAGAGTGGACCCCTCAAATGGTCTGGTAGACGGTACTTCCCTGAAAGGTTCTGTCGTTTGTTCAGTCATTTGTCCAATTGTTGTACTAGGAAGTAATGTCGTAGGTACTTCGGACCTTTCGCTTGGTATTGAACTTTCTGTTGACCCTACAGGACGAGTAGTTCCATCAATAGCCCTTTCAGTTGTTACTTCGCTGGAAGGGTTGGTCGTTTGTTCTGTCACATGGGTTTGGATAGTGGTGTCTACTGATGCTGGACTCAGAGTGGACCTGTCAAATGGTCTGTCAGTCGGTACTTCCATAGAAGATTCGGTTGTTGGTTCAGTCATTTGTCTAAGTGTTGTGCCAGGAAGTAATGTCGTGGGTACTTTCTGCCTTTCGGTTGGTGTGGAACTCTCTGTTGACCCCACAGGACGAGTAGTTCCATCAATAGCCCTTTCAGTTGTTAATTCGCTGGAAGGTTTGGTCGTTTGTTCTGTTATTTCGGATTGGATAGTGGTGTCTACCGATGCTGGAGTAAGAGTGGACCTCTCAAATGGTCTGACAGTCGGTACTTCCCTAGAAGATTCAGTCGTTGGTTCAGTCATTTGTCCAAGGGTTGTACCAGGAAGTAATGT
>NW_024573797.1:0-2155 GCF_018153835.1 Drosophila eugracilis | reverse complement strand
ATCTGGAGTGGCATATCTCGTTCGATTCCTTGTGAATAATTCTAACAAAACTGCATTCACAGCTAAAATTGCGAATTTTGATCCATTTCTCGCGAAAATGGACAATATTAACCGTTATCAAATATGCCAACCTTAAATTTTCCCATTTTTCCTAATTTAAGTTGCAGTATTATTGCTATAACTAAGCCAATAGTTACTCGAATCTGGAATGGCATATCTCGTTCGATTCCTCCTTGTTAAATTTCTAACAAAACTGCATTCACAGCTAAAATTGCGAATTTTGATCCATTTCTCGCGAAAATGGACAATATTACCGTTATCAAATATGCCAACTTAAATTTTCCCATTTTTTCTAATTTAAGTTGCAGTATTATTGCTATAACTAAGCCAATAGTTACTCGAATCTGGAATTGCATATCTCGTTCGATTCCTTGTTAAATTTCTAACAAAACTGCATTCACAGCTAAAATTGCGAATTTTGATCCATTTCTCGCGAAAATGGACGATATTACCGTTATCAAATATGCCAACTTAAATTTTCCCATTTTTCCTAATTTAAGTTGCAGTATTATTGCTTTATAACTAAGCCAATAGTTACTCGAATCTGGAATGGCATATCTCGTTCGATTCCTTGTTAAATTTCTAACAAAACTGCATTCACAGCTAAAATTGCGAATTTTGATCCATTTCTCGCGAAAAATGGACAATATTACCCGTTATCAAATATGCCAACTTAAATTTTCCCATTTTTTCTAATTTAAGTTGCAGTATTATTGCTATAACTAAGCCAATAGTTACTCGAATCTGGAATGGCATATCTCGTTCGATTCCTTGTTAAATTTCTAACAAAACTGCATTCACAGCTAAAATTGCGAATTTTGATCCATTTCTCGCGAAAATGGACAATATTACCGTTATCAAATATGCCAACTTAAATTTTCCCATTTTTTCTAATTTAAGTTGCAGTATTATTGCTATAACTAAGCCAATAGTTACTCGAATCTGGAATGGCATATCTCGTTCGATTCCTTGTTAAATTTCTAACAAAACTGCATTCACAGCTAAAATTGCGAATTTTGATCCATTTCTCGCGAAAATGGACAATATAACCGTTATCAAATATGCCAACCTAAATTTTCCCATTTTTTCTAATTTAAGTTGCAGTATTATTGCTATAACTAAGCCAATAGTTACTCGAATCTGGAATGGCATATCTCGTTCGATTCCTTGTTAAATTTCTAACAAAACTGCATTCACAGCTAAAATTGCGAATTTTGATCCATTTCTCGCGAAAATGGACAATATTACCGTTATCAAATATGCCAACTTAAATTTTCCCATTTTTCCTAATTTAAGTTGCAGTATTATTGCTATAACTAAGCCAATAGTTACTCGAATCTGGAATGGCATATCTCGTTCGATTCCTTGTTAAATTTCTAACAAAACTGCATTCACAGCTAAAATTGCGAATTTTGATCCATTTCTCATGAAAATGGACAATATTACCCGTTATCAAATATGCCAACTTAAATTTTCCCATTTTTTCTAATTTAAGTTGCAGTATTATTGCTATAACTAAGCCAATAGTTACTCGAATCTGGAATGGCATATCTCGTTCGATTCCTTGTTAAATTTCTAACAAAACTGCATTCACAGCTAAAATTGCGAATTTTGATCCATTTCTCGCGAAAATGGACAATATTACCGTTATCAAATATGCCAACTTAAATTTTCCCATTTTTTCTAATTTAAGTTGCAGTATTATTTCTATAACTAAGCCAATAGTTACTCGAATCTGGAATGGCATATCTCGTTCGATTCCTTGTTAAATTTCTAACAAAACTGCATTCACAGCTAAAATTGCGAATTTTGATCCATTTCTCGCGAAAATGGACAATATTACCGTTATCAAATATGCCAACTTAAATTTTCCCATTTTTTCTAATTTAAAGTTGCAGTATTATTGCTATAACTAAGCCAATAGTTACTCGAATCTGGAATGGCATATCTCGTTCGATTCCTTGTTAAATTTCTAACAAAACTGCATTCACAGCTAAAATTGCGAATTTTGATCCATTTCTCGAAATGGACGATTTTACCGTTATCAAATATGTGATATTTGGTTTAACCATTTTCCTAATTTAAGTTGCAGTAT
>NW_024573796.1:0-74394 GCF_018153835.1 Drosophila eugracilis | reverse complement strand
ACATACAAGGAAGGTCTAAATAACTCCCTAAAATTCAATTATTTGAAGTCCGCCTTAAAAGGTGAAGCTCGAAAGGTGGTCGCTCATCTATTATTAGGTTCCGCGGAGAATTATGATGCCGCTTGGGAGCTTCTGACCAAGCGGTACGAAAATCATAGAAAAATTTTCTTGGAGCAGCTTAATCGCTTGATGGATTTGAATAAAAATCGAAATATCGATTCGGTCAAGCAGATTAAGCATTTTATTGATACCGCAAATGAAGCAATACACATCGTGGCCTTTAGCCACTCTGACTGACGAAGTTGATGTGTTATTTGCTCATATGGTGCTCAGGAAATTTAATACGCAGACTCTTCAATTATATGAAAGTCATGTTAAAAAAAACCAAAGATATACAGAAACTATCTGATGTTATGGATTTTTTGGAGCAGCGATTATGTGCGACTTGCTCTTTTCACGAAGAAAAACCTATTAAATAAATGTCAAATGTGGCAAATAGTTTCAATTTTAAATAATTTAGTTATTCGAATTGGGGAGAAAAATGTCCGATCTGCAAAATGATGGGGCATTTCGCGACTCAATGTCACAGATTCAGAGGGATGAATCCCACAGAGCGAATGGAAATTGCTAAAAATGAGCGAATGGAAATCGCTAAAAAAGTGCAATTATGCACAAGATGCCTAAAACTAAACTAAAAAATGCTCAAGCAAATACTTATGTTCCTTGTGCAATAAATTTCATCATACGATGCTTCATATAAATATACAAAAACGGGAAAAAGTCAACACTTGTGTGACTGCCACTCAGGCATTACTTGCAACAGCAAGAATTCAAGTGAAATCTGCCAACGGCAATTTTGAAAATTTAAGAGCTCTCATTGATAGTGGATCGCAAAGCACTATCATATCAGAGGAGGCAGCACAAATACTAAAACTGCCAAAAATTAAAACTAAGACGGAAATTAGTGGGAGATCTTCTACGGATACTTGTGTATCCAAATATAAAATTAAAATAACAATAAAAACTCCTAACTCGAAGAAGTCGTTAGTGACTGAGGCAATAATATTGCCCAAATTAATGAATGCTTTACCGATTACAGAAGTTAATATAGATAAGACTAAGTGGCAAAATTATTCATTAGCTGACCCGGACTTTAATAAGCCTGGCCGAGTTGATGTAATCATTGGAGCCGATATAGCAAATATTAATGGTCTGTTAGGTCAGAATACAAATTTCAGTTGGATCATTTCTGGGTGCACTTAGTCAAAGTGAAAGACTTAGAACGTTTTTGGTAACTAGAAAATGAAGATAAAAATGATGTAGAGGTCGAAGTTTGTGAAAACAATTTTATGAAAACTACCTCTATTTCAAATGTTAGGTATATTGTTCGAATTCCATTTAAGGACGATACATCCTTAGGGGAATCAAAGCCACAAGCGATGGCTCGATTTATAAACATGGAGAAGAAGTTGCAGCAAAATGATAAACTTGGAAATGCCTAGAAATTTTTTATCAAAAAATATATTGATCTTAGGCATATGGTTGGGTTGAAAAGAGAAGGAAAATACTACCTACCCCATCAAGCCGTACTTAGAGATTCCAGTATAACTATAAAGTAAAGAAAAAAACGACTAATAACAAAAGCCTGAATGATATCATGTGGGTTGGGCCTAGAGTCCAGAAAGAAATATTTAATATAATGTTGAATTGGGGTAAATGGGAATACGTCATATCAGCGGACCTAAAAAAAATGTACAGACAAATATTTATTGACCATTTTCACCAAGAATTCTTTTTTCATGTAGAATACCAATATATATTATGGAGAGACTCTCCTGAAGGCAAAATAAAGTCTTACAAATTTAAAACAGTAACCTATGGGACTGCCTCTGCTCCATATTTAGCTACTAGAGTTCTAGTAGATATAGCAGATAATTGTAAGAATGATGAAATTGGAAGAATAATTAGGAGTAACTTCTACATGGATGATCTGATGACTGGAGCCAAGCGAATTTATAAAAGTTAATATGAATTTACGGAAATGGATTTCGAATAAAAAAAAATTAATAAAAGTAGTAGAAGATATTGGCGACAACAAGACAATAAGCATCAAAGAAAATGAGTTCGTGAAAACATTGGGGCTTCAATGGTAACACCAAAAGGATGAGTTTAAATTCAACGTTAATTTCGGAAATGCTAAAAAAATCAGAATACCTAGATGGATCCAAAGTAAATTAAATTCAATTGTTGAGCTGCATGGGTTTGCAGACGCGTCTGAAAAAGCATATGCGGCAGTAGTATATGCTAGAGTAGGAAGATTGGTTACAATAGTAGCTAGTAAAAGCAGGGTAAATCCAATCAAGAATAAGAAAACAATTCCCAAACTAGAGCTGTGCGCAGCTCATCATTAAAGAAAATTCAGCGTTAGCAAATCAACTCGGAAAAAAAGGGATTGAGTTGCATTTTATCCCTCCGGCAGGACCTCACTTTGGAGGTATCTGGAAGGCCGGCATAAAATCTATGAAATATCATCTAAAACAGGTGATTGGTGACGGAAACTTGACATACGAAGAAATGTCAACACTTTTATGCCAAATAGAAGGAGTGTTAAATTCATGACCCATATATTTATCAGATAATTATATAGAGGCAAATGAAGTACTTACACCTGGACACTTTCTTATAGGACGACCACAGTTAGATGTGATTGAGCCTATAAATGAAAATGAAAAAATAGGTGGAAATTAATCCAAAAAATTAAAAGCGATTTTTGGATAAAGCAGATACATCAGAGGTATAAATGGAAAAGGAATAGCCCCAATATAGAAAAGGGACAGGTAGTTCTAATAAAGGATGAAAATTGTCATCCATCCGTTAGGAAAAGTCCAAAAAGTGCATAAGGGTAATGTAAGAGGCAGATGCAGGTAAGATGCAAGGTAAGATGCAGGAAGCATTCATTTCCCGACCGATTACCAAAGTTTGTCCTCTTGTAGGAATCAAGGCTGTCGAAGATAATAAAAACGAATCTCAACCCAAAAGGGTAAATACGGGTGGATCTAGGATATCCAAGCTGGGATTAATAATGAGTATGCTAATGTTGATGTTGTTTTGTCAACTGTCAAATGCATCATTCACCGTTGAAAACACGCCTAAGTATATATATATATATTTATATATACATATACTTGGATCCAATGGGCGAAGTATTAATTGTCTCGTACTCTTGGAATTTGGTTGTTTTCTATAATATGGATGCTGATTTTGAAATGATAAACAAAGGAAGCGTTCTAATGAACAAGATGAGACGGGTGTGTGAGAAACTTCATAGTTTTGAAGATCAGTGTAACCTTGTTCTAGACAATACTTTAAAACAACTAACTGAATTAGAAGAAAATAATACATTATTCATGGCGCATAGTAAGCAAAGAACGAAACGTGGTCCATTTGAGTTCATAGGGTCCTTATATCACATACTGTTTGGAATTAGGGAAAGGGTACGAATGGAGCAAAATATGAAAAACTTGTTAGATAACTAACACAGCCTAAGCGATCTACGCGAAAAAAATGAGTCAATCGTTGATTCGACGGCTAATATCCTTAAAAAGACAAATGAGGAAGTTAATGATAATTTTAAATATATGAATGAGTGTATAGAGGATATGACGGCTATACTACAGAAATGTTATTACGTTTATAAGGAGTTTATAAATTTCTTTATGGTCACAAAGCAGCTGAATATTTTAATTGAAAATTGTGAAAAGACACAAGCAGGTATAATTAGTTTGTTAATTGATATAAATCTTGGGCACTAGTATTACCATGAAAAAGAACTGGAACAGAGTTAAAAGAGGTATACGAGAACGTATACCAGAGAACGGCAAGGGTACACCCATACAATGAGTGCACTCGAATCATATGTGCCTTTTCGGGACTCAGAGTGTGATCGGCGCCCTAAAATAAGGGTGTGTGCCTTGCACAGGCTCATTTTGAATGTGCACTTGCGCACCCAGTACTCTTTTCAACAGACACCCGACACACTCATAGCAAATGAAGCGAGTGTCTGAGACACCCATGTTTTTGGGAAAAGTGAGTCGAGTGTCTTGAAAATAAGTCGAGTGTCTTGAAATGAGTCGGGTGTCTTGAAATGAGTCGGGTGTCTTCGACTGATCTGAGTGTTTCGGGTGTCTTCAGCTGTATTGCATGAGCAGGTCATTGAAGGAAGGGAAGGAAATCCCAATAATGGCCCCTTAAAAGAGGCCAAATATTTTAGGATTTTCCATGTCAGGCCATCTACCTGCTATTCGCAGTGCAATTGACTTATGATCTGTATTCTTAATACGCATCTTCAAAAAATGGGAATACATTTGCAGGTAGATGGTTTGATAACAACACGGAAAATCCTAAAATATTGATGCAATGTACGTTTTTTTTTTTGTTGGTTTTTTAAGATTTTGTCATTAAATACTTGTAATGATTATAAACTCTTATTTTTTAATATTAGTTACTGAAGACGGCAATAATTTGTATTATTAGAAATATACTTTTCTAATATTAAATTATTGGGATTTCCTTCCTTCCTTTCATGTAAAATTATTCGGTCAACCCTCAATGACCTGCTCATGCAATACAGCTGAAGACACCCGCAACACCCGACTCATTTCAAGACACTCGAATCATTTCAAGACACTCGACTCATTTTCAAGACACCCGACTCACTTTTCCCAAAAACATGGGTGTCTCAGACACTCGCTTCATTTGCTATGAGTGTGTCGGGTGTCTGTGCATTAGGATCATGTGCCTAGAATTGAGCGGGTGTCAAAAACGCAAACACCCTAAACGCACAAAGCGATCTGTGCACTCCGGGTGTGTGCTCTTTTCTTGCTGTTCATGAGTGCGACACACACTCGAAATGTATGAGTGTGATTCGGGTGCCGAAAAAAGACACCCTTGACGTTCTCTGGTATATACGCTTTTAACAGCTAGGGTCTTGTTTGTAGACAAAAAATTGATAAAAAATGCTAAGATACCATTATTAATTAGACACCCATCGAAATTATATAAATTAATACCAGTGTCAGTTTGGTCAGAGGAGAGTTTACTGATAGCCAGCTTAAATTCAAAGTATTTAGTGTACAATTTTGATGTTAATTCATACCATCTAATGACGGAAACCACTCTGAACAAGTGTCAAAAGTGGCAGGCTCAAAGAAGAGTTTGTAAAGGAAATTGGCCATGGAGTAATGCCAATAATTTGGCATGTGAATTGAGACCGCTAAAACCAGGTAGACCAGCTAATTGCGTATACAAGCGTATGTTAGATTCTAGTTCATATTGGGTTGAATTAGAGGCAAAAAGCACTTAGCTATTTAAATTGCGTTTTATCGCCAAAATAAGAATTCAATGTCAAGATACAAAGATGTAGTTAATTTGCCAGAAGAAGGAATTTTAACACTAAGGTCAGATTGCAAAGCTCGCACTGACGATAAGATATAAGTAGCGCAATATAATATAAATTCCGAGAGGCAAGAGACGTTATCATCAGCTTATGTAGGTGACATTACGGACGTTCCGAAAATCGTTTGGTGTACATTTGAAAATCACACTAAAAACGATGGTGCCGAAATTTATAGATGGACAAAGGTATGACGCCATGGAGGCGCATAAAAATTGATAGTTTATTAAGATTAGGGAATTAAGGATAGCGTTAACGGAAATCATCATGAAGTCAATTGTTATAGGTTGTTTTGTAGTTGTAAGAAGAAACCTGAAGTACCAGTTTTATTACGGTTATTAGGTAAGAATAAAACATAATTTTGAATTTGAAGGGATTTCCGGGAACGGGCACACTGACTTCAGCCACGGGGTATATAAGGAGGACCGGTTTCTTGGGAAGAATCACTTTTGCGTTGGATCTCGCCCAGGTAAGATCAGCCCTCTCTCGCAGTTGGGCACCCTCACCAGCGTTAGTCGCTTTTGTTCAGATTTTGCCTAGGGTTAAATCTAATACATTCGACCGAGGGAGCACCACCATCGGCCACTCGCCCGCAGCAGATCCACTGGATCACTGCCGGCACTCTCGCAACAGCCTCACCAGGGCTTTGCATTTCTCACGCGTCGGACCCCAAGGGCCTCGCGTCATCTATCGCAAGAGTCCCACAGGGGCTTTGCATTTCTCACGAGTCGGACCTCAAGGGCCTCGCGTCATCTCTCGCAAGAGTCCCACAGGGACTTTGCATCTCTTACGCGTCGGACCCAAAGGTCGTCGCGTCATCTCTGGCAAGAGATCCACAGGTGCTTTACATCTCTCACGCGTCTTACTCAAAGGGCATCGTGTCACCTCTCGCAAGAGACCCACAGGGGCTTTGCGTCTCTCACGTGTCGGACCCAAAGGGCCTCGTGTCATCTCGCGCAAGAGACCCACAGGGGCTTTGCTTTCCCTCACCAGAGACCCACTGGGTTCCTACTCATTCTTTCTCATACCGAACTCCAGGGTCCTTTTCTCTTTACATTCACACTCGCACGCGTGACTGGCTCTCGGGCCGGCACACGCTCCATCGTTTCTATTCTTCTTTCCCTTTCTTAGCCAGCGGATCACCAAGACGGCCTGGCCCTCTCCCCACGCGGCTTTCCCCACTGCACACTTCGGAGCATCGGACGCCCGGCTACCCACTTCGGAAGCTCTCCCTCCCAGACTAGCGATCCCTATGAATCAACTCTGTAACCATAGATATGAAATAAACAACTAAGATCTGTTCTATCCTTAACCAAACAAACTGCGGCATACTCTGGGTGGAATCTTTTCAGCAACCACGCCTGACATCAAACTAAATGTTGGAACAAACTGCTGGTATCCGGTGAATTGTCCCAGCCACCCCAAAGCAGGACCGTTACAAAGGAAGTAACACATTTGAAAGAAATTCATATAGAATTAATGGGGTTAAATGTACATCATATATCTGGTCATACCTCTTTGATTTTAAGTATCGTAATCATTATAATTATAATAATATTTTCCATATAAAAATGTAACTTAAGCAGGAAACTGCAAGCCATAACGTTTGGAGGCCGTTTGCAAGATGGTTAAAATATCAACATTTAATGAAAAAATGTTGGCATAATATCAAATTGTATAGGTAATAAGTCAAATTTGATAAAAACACACCTAATCTTGCTGGCAATTTGCAGAATGTTCAAACATGAACACCTTTTTACAGATATATTCGTGTAAACCTTATTTTACAATGAGGTCATAAATTGTAACCCGAATATGGGAAGTCCTAAGAAGGGTCGAATATTCTAGGCACATAAGCGATAAAAGATGTGCACTATAAAACCCAACAATAAGCAGGTATGTCTGCATGGGTTATTAGATAAGAGTAAAATAAGATTCTCATATTAGCCACGTAAGCGTTGAATATTAATAAAGAAATCAGTTTAAAATAGTAACTCAACAAATGAAGACGTCCTTATTTCGGGTCGCTATATTCAGTCCCAAAAACTTTCCCTTTAACTTGAGTCAATTTTCATACTGAGTTCGATTTATAGCAACCAAATCATTTTTTATATAATGTCGCTCTGATTTCCATTTTTAAATCAAATCCCCTCTTATTTTCCTCTTGCAACTTTATATTGTTTTTACGAACTTTCGCGCGCAACTCTTTTCGATCTTTTTCAAATC
The DNA here is from genome assembly GCF_018153835.1 of Drosophila eugracilis. Taxonomy (NCBI): domain Eukaryota; kingdom Metazoa; phylum Arthropoda; class Insecta; order Diptera; family Drosophilidae; genus Drosophila; species Drosophila eugracilis. Next base: position 66,716 of record NW_024573796.1, on the reverse strand, counting down.
CTCTATAATGCAATCTTTAAGAATCTCACTCAATTTTAAGTCACCTGGAACTATTTCTAAACCAGTGACAATTTGAAACGGAGACGCTTTAGTAGTTCGTGGTGCAGTGCCCAGTATTCCCAGGACTTTCGTGGCTCAACTTTGACAACACCACAATCTTATGCATCCACTCAACTTGGCCACTACTACGCGGAACACCTGTAGTTATCAGTGAGTGAAACACAGTAGATATCTCGCACAATCCTAACGAGGCTTCCAAAACAATTTACGACTGCATTCACCTGTGTTCCGAGTTGGATAAAGGCAGATAAACTTTGAAAACGAATCAACAACAACAGCCTTTGTTGGTTACTTTCAATTGCACAACGTGATCAATGTGATTTGTGGACAACGGCCAATGCCCTTTAAATATTGGCTATAAGGACCCCCCGCGTTCACCGACCTTGCTATTAAAAATAACTTTCAATAACACGTAATGTGTTTTCTTTTAGTTTAGGATTATAGTCCCTCTTTTCTATCAACTCTTGTGTCTTTTTTGCTGAGAAATGACCTTGCTTGTGTGCGACTTGGATAATCTCATCCTCCATGTGAGTGGGTACGACTAACAACTCCCAATCGGAATTTTTATACAAAGTACAGTTTTCCATTAATTCACTAATTTCTTCTTCCAACTCTTTATTCAAGTGCGATAGGTCTTGTTCAACTTCTTTTTAGCCCCGTTCCGAGCTAACCATACAAGTATTCTGAAAATCATTCATGCATTTAGTATAGGTATTTTTCTTTTTTACAACATTCTCATTTGCTCAGAAGCGATCCTAAGCTCACTCTCAATTCTACGAATCAATATTGTGCCTTCTTTAACTATTTGCATATTAACACAGTTTAAATTAAAAGTAGTCGCGAATTTCTGTCGGTCATTGGAAATCTGTATTAACATTCATTTACCTGTTTGGCTATATTCATATTAAATAATCCTATAATCTTATAATAAATCTTACATGGGGGCTCAACCGATCCGAGCAGCCAGTTAAATGAACTATGTGCAACAATTAACTCTTTGTGAAATTGTTTAAGAAGTTGTGAAATTATGATGAGAACAAATAAAAAGAAGAAAAATACTGCGCAAAACAATAATTCTGCGACATCAAAGAAGAATCCAGAAAAACTTAACGAAGATGTGCAAAACAGCACATTTCAATTAAATAGAAGGAGCATTGGCGAAAAAACATTCAATATAGGCGATCAAAGTAGTGAAAAAGAGACAACTATTGCAGAGCTCAAGCCGTTACATACACAATCTCAACTTGACGAAAGTTTGCCATTAAAATCGGACGAAGTTGACCAAGAATTTGCAGACAAAATGAGCAATATAGACTTTGAAGGTTCACACACATTTGTGAACAACGGGGACTTGGCCAAACTAATAAAAATGATTGCAGAAAAATGTGAAATTGGTGAAAATAAAAGTGGTGTTTCGGTGGAAAGCTTTGCGAAAGTGGTTCCTAATTTTGACGGTGTCTCGATCCCCATTAGGCAATGGTTAGTGAATTTTGACGAAAATGCAGAAGCTTACGAATTAAACGAGAAGCAAAAATACGTCAACGCCAGAAACAAAATGAGTGGAACAGCTAAATTGTTCCTCGAAACGGTTGCAGTATCAAACTATGAAGATTTGTGTGAAGTTTTAATTGACGAATTCGACAAACAGTTGAGTAGTGCGGAAATTCACAAAATGCTAAGAAACCGTAAAAAACGTGCGTCGGAAAATGTCCATGAATATGTTCTCCAGATGCGAAAGATTGCAGCACTGGGTCATATCGAGGATCAGTCGATAATAAGCTATATCGTAGATGGCTTAGAGGTGCGTGATGACTTAAAATTTCCACTGTATAGTTCGACGTCATTTAAGGAGCTCAGAACTCGGTTTGAGTTGGCAGAGTCGGTTGTTAAAAGCAATTCGTTTAAACGTAAGCCGAATTTCGATCGCGCTGAAAAACAGGAAAATCCATTTAACCGAAAGCAACAGCATTGCTATAACTGGTCCGCTGACCATAAGATAGCTGAGTGTAAGGGCGACCTAAAATGCTTCAAGTGCAACGGTGTGGGCCATATTGCCAAACATTGTCCAGACGTAAAGTCCAATGTGAATGTCGTGTTCAAAGAAAATCGCGGTAAGGAGATGCAAATCGGGAAAAATAAAATGATGTGCTTGATTGACACTGGAGCAGACGTTTCATTGATGCGGAAAGACAAATTTACAAAGGCGTTCGGTAATCGTGTACTACAAAAATCTTTTCTAAAGCTGTTCGGTTTAGGCAACGTCGCAACCTCAGTGCTGGGTGAATTTTCGGACGCGGTTGAAGTTGATGGACTTAGAACTACGCACACGTTTTTAGTTGTTCCGGACGCAAACCTTAAAGTTGACGTATTGGTCGGATACGATTTCCTAGAGAAATTCACTATAACTCTAACTAGCAGGGGTTATACCTTTGCGGCGACACAGATGCAAAATAATGAAGAACCCTCCCAGTCAAATGTATTCAATGTGGTAAGCTCTACCGAAGATTTTGATATAAACGTAAATCCCAAACATGCGACTGCTGTGAAAGAAATGATATACAACTACAAGCCGAAAAGTAACCCTGAAGAATGCCCAGAAGAAGAAGAAGAGTGGCAAGACCACTCACTGAACTCCTAAAGAAAGACGCAGAATTTAAAATCGATAGTTTGCAGATTCGAGCTGTAGAAAACCTGAAGGCGTCTTTAACAAGCGAGCCCGTCCTAAAAATTTTCAAACAGAATGCAAAGACTCAGCTGCACGTAGACGCGTCGAAGAATGGTTTTGGGGCAACACTTTTCCAGCAGCATGACAACAAATGGCACCCTGCTATGTACTGGAGCAAGAAGACAACGCCGCAGGAGGAAAAATTACACAGCTACTTCTTAGAAGTGAAAGCCGCATATTTAGCAACAAAAAAGATGAGGCATTATCTTATGGGGATCACTGATTTTGCTGCCTTTAAGATGACAACAACAAAGAAAGACGTCCCTCATGAAGTAGTACAGTGGCTTATGTACCTTCAAGATTTTTCCTTTAAAATAGAACATCGTGCTGGCACCAGAATGAAGCATGTAGACAGTCTTAGTCGATTCCCAGTCATGATCGTCACGTCAGAAGTCCAGTCGCAAATTCTAAGGGCGCAAAAAAAAGATGAACACCTATTAGCGGTAGCAGAGATCCTAAAGGAGAAGCGTTATGCGCAATACACAATGAAAAATAACTTAATTTACAAACAGGAGCAGAGTTGCTTGCTATTCCAAAGTGTATGGAAAAAGAAATTATTCGAACTGCTCATAATTTTGGTCACATGGGATCAGAGAAAACAAAGCATGCAATTCAACAGGAGTACTTCATACCTCATTTAGACAAAAAAGTGACGGAAATTATTGCAAATTGCATCAAGTGTATAACCCACAATAGAAAACTCGGAAAACAAGAAGATTTCTTGCATTGCATAGACAAGGGAGATAAGCCGTTATCAACCCTCCACGTCGATCATCTAGGATCCTTAGATATAACGGCAAAGAAATACAAGTACATATTCGCAGTTATTGATGGCTTTTCAAAATATATACGGATATATCCCACTAAATCGACTGACGCTCATGAAGTCATAAAACATCTCAGTTCATGGGTAGCCATTTTTGGAAACCCTCAGCGTATTATCAGCGACAAGGGGATTGCTTTTACGTCTAAACCTTTTAAGCAGTTCTGTGCTGACGGAAAGATTGAACACATCGAAAATACCACAGGGATCCCCAGAGGAAATGGGCAGATTGAAAGAGTCAACAGGGTTATCATTTCAGTATTGGCCAAAATGTATACCGCCGAGCAATCGAAGTGGTATCAATACACTTCTCAGGTGCAACGGGCGATCAACGCGCACGTTCTCTCTTCAACAAAACTTACTCCATTTGAAATTTTGTTTGGAGTTAAGATGAGAAATGAGTCAAATGCAGATTTGGTCAACATCCTTCAGAAGGAACTACTGTCAGGCGTTCAAGACGAGCACAACCGAATAAGAACAGAAGCTAGAATCCAGATCGAAAAAGCGCAAGAAACGTACAAGCGGAACTTTGACAAAAAAAAAGGAAAGGCCACCACGGATATCAATTAGGTGACTTAGTCGCTATTAGAGTAACTAAATTCGTCAACGGGAAAAAGCTGTCAAACAAGTTTATAGGACCTTACGAAGTCATTAACGTAAAGCGGAACGGTCGATATGACGTTCAAAAATCTGCAGAGTTCCAAGGCCCAAGTCAGACGTCAACCGCTGGTGATTCCATGAAATTGTGGCGTTACTTTGGTTGTAGCGAAGCCGAAGACGACGAGGACGAAGGATCATCTGGGTCAGATGATGATCAGGATGGCCGAGTGTAAGGTGGCATGGGTACAATCACCTCACAAGTTGGCACACCCATCCTTGACACACACCACCCATCATTCCCACCCTTTGCTAATATGGTAAATTTGGACAGATGAGAAGTTGGCAGCGCCGAAGAAGATAAGAGAATGAGAGTCGAGAAGTAGTCGAAAAAAGCAAGTCGAAGAAGCCAGTCGCAGAAGTCGTAATAAAGTTGAAAGTTGTCAAAAGTAGTCGCGAATTTCTGTCGGTCATTGGAAATCTGTATTAACATTCATTTACCTGTTCGGCTATATACTTAATCGTATTCATATTAAATAAACCTATAATCTTATAATAAATCTTACATACATGAAACTCGATTTCAAACTCGATGGTTTCAATAAACTTCAATACAATAAAACTACAAAATGTAAGAACTTGACTATTGCCAATACCTGTCAAAATTTTGCTACAAACCTTTAATACCTTTCCCAGACTAAGAAAAACACTTTTATACGAAATGCAGAGATCTGCACCGGTATCTACTAGTCCTTTGAAAGAATGAGAACCACATTTGATATTTTTCAATTCAAGGCCAGAAAGGCCAGTGATTGATGGCATAATCAACAGATTTCTGTCCTGTATCATGTTCGAGGTTTCCTTCTGATGTTCCTGACTTTACTCTTAGCACTGAGTTGCACGATGACCTGTCTTGTCTTAAAACAAGTAAAATCGGCCTTAGGGCATGCATTTATCAAATGCCCGCTATCTCCGCACTTAAAGCATTTCCTAATTTGCTTACTCGACATAGAATCTTTTTCATCTACAGATTCTTTTCTGCCTGATGCTCAACCGTGATTTTTCTCTGAAGCTATTACAACTCAAGTTTCTCATAGATTCTTATTTTCTCATTCAATTTTTTTATAGTTTTTGCCTGATAGAGCACTATCTTATTGGATCTAGAATCTAGGATCTAGATGCCTTCGACAAAATACTTAATAATTCTTTTCTTTTCCAAATCGATTGGATGGAATTCATGTATTTAAGGCGCTTCTGTCGACGATAACTTTTGGAATTCTTCTATCAAAGCCTCTTTCAGTGTTTTCCAATTCGAAATTCCCCGCTATCTGCGGTTATAAGCCTTGGCTGCACCTTCAAGTAGTTGCTTTTCGATTATCAATTATCCCACTGGACCACATTCCCACTTCCACTTCACTGATCCACTGATCTGTATCAACTTGGCTTGAGCCGTCAAAAGGTGAAACACTAACGTACACAAGCTTTAAACTGATCCAAAGTTTTCTTCCCGCTCATCTACCATAACAACATAATGATTCAAAAGTCTATCTTGTAATATATCCTTATTACCCTGGGTATTTAACTGTAACTCTGCAAAAAATTATTAAATCTAGAGTCAAAAATGAAATCAAAGTAGAATATTGAGCTTAAAGCTATCTTAATTCTACCCTAAATTTTCTGCATTCACCAAGCTGATCCAATCACCGTCCGTGACCTTGTTCTGCTTCCGCTGCTCTCTTTTACTTTTGTTTTCCCCACGGCGTTGTAAGCTCGCCGGCGTCAATTCGCCAACCCGCCAACTCGTCGCCGTCAATTTTTAGCCGATGACAGCTACTATTGGCGCCAGTCATTCAATCCGTTTCTGCAAATTTGGTTTTTGCTTTTTCTGCTTAAAACAACAATTCACCAATTATTGCTAGCAACTGTCAGCAAATGTTAGTATAGTTCACGTTTAGCTTTTACGACTGCTCACCTATTACTGTTTTTATACGTTTTACTCGTAGAGTAAAAGGGTATAGATTCGTTGAAAAGTATGTAGCATATAGAATGAAGCGTTTCCGACTCTATAAAGTATATATATTCTTGATCAGGATCAATAGCGAAGTCGATTGAGCCATGTCCGTCTGTGCGTCCGTCCGTCCGTCCGTCCGTATGAACTCTGAGATCTTGGGAACTATAGCAGATACAAAGTTGAGATTAAGCATGAAGATTCTTGAGGTCCCGGGACAGCCCAAGTTTATTTCAGCATCCTGCCACGCCCACTCTAACGCCCACAAAAAACTAAAATCGCTAAAATCTCGGGAACTATTAGAGCTAGAAAGTTTAAATTCGGTATGTATAAGCTTTGGATGCCAGCGCATCTTTTAGCGGTACTATTACCTGGCCACACCCACACATACGCACACCAAGCTCAAAGTTATCGCGTTTTTAAGAAAACCTGATATCTCGGTAACTATAAGTGATAGAAAGTTCGGATTGAACATGAAGATTTTTATGATGCCCCAAATACGAATTGTTTTTTTTCCATCTAGCCACGCCCACCCTAACGCAAAAACACAAAAAACCAAAAATGCAAAAATTTTGGGAACTAAAAGAGCTATTAAGTTAGGCATAAGAATACGTATTTAAGAGATGCCTCTGCAACTTCCTACCAGTTTTTATTCGGCCACGCCTTCTCTAACGCCTACAAACCGCGGAGCAATTTGGCGTCTATAATAATATTATGAATGCCTTCGTTTGACGTTGTATAACTTATTTCTGTTAATATCTATCGATTTACCAAAGATTTTTCAAATCGTAACTTTATTTTGCTACTTATGAAGAAATTTAGGTAATAGGGCTTCACATGGGCAGTGACGTCATTATCAGTTACTCGACATGCTTTCTCCGACAATAGGTGGCGCTTGGGTAATTTCCACTAGCAAAATGAATAGTTTAAAATTGTGTAAAACAGTAACGGGTATCTTACAGTCGCGGCACTCGACTATAGCGTTTCCTCTTTTTTCAACTTTTAACAGTGTGCTAGTGGCTTAGGGTAGTTATAGTCTAGGGCAAATTATTTATCCCGGTTGAGCCCCATATGTAGGTATTTTCATATATTAGTAGTTTTTTTATTTAGGATTGGTTATTAAGTAGTGAGATAGTAAAGATATTCTAAATTATAAAAGTTAAGTATACATAAATGCGTTCATCGCGATCTTTCAGCCAACGACTGTTCACAACTCTCTCAATATGACGACTGACTCCCTAGCTTTTTCTCATTACCGAACGTTGAAGTTCGGCCTGTGATTGCGTTTAGATAACTGATCAGATAAATTAAAAGAATGTGCCACTACGAGTAGTTTTGTTATTCTCATTATATTCTCTCGATAACTCTATAGATATAATATCTCGTTGTTATAAATTGGTTTGTTTTTAAATTAAAGTTAATATTTTAAATTTTAACCACCTAAAATAAACATAACAAGGCTATTTAAAATTTACCTGTAGCTTGTATATAGTTATAAAAATCCTGCTCAGAAAAGACTTTCCTCTATACGTCATAAATGCATTACCATGGCGAGCTATGTGAAAGAGATTATAAACTATCCCATTCCGTAGATACAAACCGGCCTTGAATGTTGTGACGATCGAATTCTGAGAAGAAAGTAAATTTCAGATATATTGCTGGTAAGGTGGCAAAAGACTAAAGACTTACTAAGTAGATGATTTCTTCAATGTCCGGTAGATTAAAATGTTCGATGCCCAGTTTTTGAAGATAAAAAATAATCATTGGTGTTACAAGATCAACCTCTTTGTTTATTATAGTCCATTCGTGACCTTCCTCTTCCTGGAATATGTTATATTTTTCTGATATTGACCTAAAGCCGAAAATATGTCATTATTTTTACGATAAAAACATTTAACATTTTAATGGTTTCATAAGTTAAAATAATGTTGAACGCAGTTGAGCAGTAGAAGCAAGTTGTCCAAAAAACAAGAAAGAGCAAGATATCTACAGATAGAAAGGCTTTCTAATGGGATACAGAATACTTAACTGTTACAAAAACATGTGTGTAAATATATTTTCGCCTTTTCTCGTTCAATTTCAATATAACAATAACGAATTAATAACAGAGTATATGTCTAATCTTCTCATTGATTGCTGAAATTTTTAAAAACATTAAACAGGAATATGAATATTTTCTCCTACTCCTATCTTATTCCGTTAGAGTGGGAGTGAATGCGGAAATATAATCTTAAAAGCGGTAATGAATTAATTATACTAATTCTATCCACGCCCACCAAGCGCGAATAACAGTTCCCGCTAAGTGATAGAAAGTTGAGTTTTCAATGATCCCACTCTAACGGCCACAAAACGCGGGAAACCAAAACGATCAAGAAGGAGATCCCAGAAATAATTAAGTTAGGATCAAGCATACATATTCTAGAGATGCCAGTGCAGCTCGGGGTGGTACCATTATCTGGACATGCTATTTCTTACGATTTACCAAAATATGTTTAAATCGGAAAATTATTTCGCGATTTATTAAGAAATTGAGTATATAAGGCCTCATATGAGCAGTGGTGCCACCATAAGTTATTTAACATTCTGGCAAAGGGTTGCGTTGCGTCAATTTCTGATAAAATATGATTGTTTTAAAATTCGATAAGACAGTAACTTATAGTCACGGCACTCGACTTTAGCGTGTACATTTAGCATAATTCAATGCCAAAATCGCTACTTTTTGTCGCGCAAAATAAGCTCAACTTCATTTAAATTCGAATATTCAAACCTTTCATAACTTTATTCGCAAGGAGAATATACAAATTGTTAAGTTTACTGCTTGTCCCAATGCTCTAGAAGCTGAAAGCTGGGAGCGATCAGCTGATCATTGTCGCATTTTGGGACGATGCGTTGGATCACGAGAGCTTTTGGGTTTTCTGAAACCAAGCCTGGTTAGATTGCCTCTGGAAGTCTGGGAAACGGATCAAAATAATTACGTGCCTTTGCCGCTTCAGAGAAGCATTGCATTATTTAGTAAGATTCGGAAGAAGACATAAAGGTGAGGCAAAGAGAGTGTCATGATGGAACACGAATTATTTGGGATCTGACAGTTCTGACAATTTCGTTTTAACTTTTCGCCCATCCTAACAGATGGAGCACCATTCCTACTTTTCTACCTTCTATTTTAGCCAGTTAACGTAGAGCACCTTCGCGATCTAACAGCCCGTCTGCGATGGATCGTTCCAGTAACAGCAAGAAAGTCCACAGTTTTAATTAAAAACTTCAACATTCGTTTGCTTATATACATGGGTTCATTTCGCGCCGGAACAATGATTATCATTAAACGGACGGATCCCTCACCGTACAGGATTGATGGCTCCAGATTCTAATAAAAGAAAATCAGATGTGTTACTTTTCTGGAAAGATCAAGCTTCTGTATCTGAGTCCAGCTATTTGAAACAATGCCTTGTTTAGGGTAAGGGAAGGTTACAAACTTTGGACTTCGACACCACTGCAGAGAGAGGACACTTGTGTTTTCTTTTCTAATTCTTTATTTGAATTTCGGAGCAGCCTTAGTGCCGCTTCCAACGTCCAGTTGTTTCTGACTTTTACATTTTCCTTAGGTTCTAAGTAAGCATAGGTCTCGTAGCTGCGCTACCGCCAGTTGGACGGCAGAGAGACGGCAATGTATATCCTATCCTTTATGCCATTATTTGCTGACTCAGACGTAACAAAAACCCTTTGGCTGGTTCGCTTATCTGGCAAAGATTACGTTCAATTTCGATTGGTTGACTCTTTTCTGGATCTTCGTGCGACAAAACGAAACATACTCTCGGTGACTGCGCGGCTTGGGCCTATTGTGTCCTTTCGTCACATATGCAAAAATGCTTTTACAGAAGCTGTGGCATCGAAAATTAGATTGGGACGAGTCGCTACCAATGCAGTTATTATCGTCGTGGGAAGCCTTTAAGGCAACTTTGCTCCAACTGCACAGAGTTACGGTACCGCGATTCGTTCACACAGATCCACAGGTCCCGATTGAGATACACGGATTCGCTGACACTTTCATGGCAGCATATGGAGCGCGCATTTACGGTCGTAATCGAACATCTAAAAGTGTTATTACTTAAAACAAAATCAAAAGTAGCTCCACTCAAGACGAAAACTATGACGCCCAAAGAGGCGCATAAAAATGGATAGTTAATAAGATTAGGGAATTAAGGTTAGCGTTAAGGGAAATCATTAAGTCAATAGTTATAGGTTGTTCTGTAGTTGTAAGAAGAATCCAAATAAAATAAAACATAAGTTTGAATTTGAATGCGCGGGCGCGCCTTGGACGTTCACACTGCCGGGCCGGACAAACGGGCACACCACACGAAGGGATTATCGGGAACGGGCACACTGACTTCAGCCACGGGGTATATAAAGAGGACCGGTTTCTTGGGAAGACTCACTTTTGCGGTGGGTCTCGCCCAGGTAAGATCAGCCCTCGTTCGCAGTTGGGCACCCTCACCAGCATTAATCGCTTTTGTTCACTTTGTAATACATTCGACCTCGGTAATACAGAGGGAGCACTACCATCGGTCTCTCGCCGATGCCCGCCCGCAGCAGATCCACTGGATCACTGCCTGCACTCTCGCAACACCACCAGGGCTTTGCATTTCTCACGCGTCGAACCCAAAGGGCCTCGCGTTATCTCTCGCAAGAGACCCACAGGGGCTTTGCATTTCTCACGCATCCGACCCAAAGGGCTTCGCGTCATCTCACGGAAGAGTCCCACAGGGGCTTTGCATCTCTTACGCGTCGGACCCAAAGGGCCTCGCGTCATCTCTCGCGAGAGTTCCACAGGGGCTTTGCATTTCCAACGCGTCGGACCCAAAGGGCCTCGCGGCATCTCTCGCAAGGGTCCCACAGGGGCTTTGCATCTCTTACGCGTCGGACCCAAAGGGCATCGCATCATCTCTCGGAAGAGTCCCACAGGGGCTTTGCATCTCTTACGCGTCGGACCCAAAGGGCCTCGTGTCATCTCTCGCAAGAGTTCCCCAGGGGCTTTGCATCTCTTACGCGTCGGACCCAAAGGGCCTCGCGTCATCTCTCGCAAGAGGCCCACAGGGGCTTTCCATCTCTCACGCGTCAAACCCAAAGGGCCTCGCATCATCTCTCGCAAGAGACCCACAAGGGCTTTGCATTTCTTCTTCTTAGCTAGCGGATCACCAAGACTGCCTGGTCCCCACGCGGCTCCCCCACGGCACACCTCGGAGCATCGGAAGCCCGGTTACCCACTTCGGAAGGTCTCCCTCCCAGGCCTGTAGACCGCCCACGGCGAAGACCAGCCGATCCCTGATAATTAACTCTGTAACCATCGATATGCAATAAACAACTAGAATCTGTTCTATCCTTAACAAAACAAGCTGCGTCATACTCTGGGTGGAATCTTCTTTTCAGCAAACACGCTTGCGTACATTGAATAAATATTTTTATTGCTTTAAATGGGCATTATTATCGGCTCTCACGAAAGTTGTTAATAATGCTAATCAACCTGCTCAATATAAAGGTATAAATATTTTCAACATTGAATCGACTAACTATATATAATACATTGTTAAAGTTTAGTGATTTAAAGTTTCCAACACCGGTTAATAGCATAAAAACATTTAAAAACAATAATCCTGAAATTAGTATAACTGTGTTGAAAATAGACACCGATGGAAGCCAAATAATCGGATCATATTATTTTACCAATAATAAAACTGAAAACGTATTACATACCATATATCTACTACTACTCGAGAACGATGACAAATATCATATTGTTTGGATAAAAAACATATCAAAGAAGTTCTTAAATTGGAAACAAAAATTATAAATATATAACTTCTTTGTTTCTCCTCCCTTAGATTACTCGTTAGACAAGTGAGGAAATGTAAAACACATTTTATAGAGAGCATATTGAGTGTTTGTTTAATAATGTATGAAAATCACTTGAAAGTAAAATTACCGTTAAAGCCGCTATCAATCGAATAATTAAATTAATTTTGCTCAGAACGATTTTTTTTTCATTTATGCATGACTAAGGTATTAAATCATTGTCATTTAACAGCCTAATATAGACGTAAATGATTAATTCATAAGACATCGTTTGTATCATCGCAGAAAGGATATCGTCATTCTTTGCAGATCCTCGACATAGTACGTCTAACGGACAAATAGAATGGGCACACTCTACCTTAATAGAAATCGTTCACTGCATTAATGATGAGCTTAATTTAATTGACTATCCCGGAATTATAATTAGAGCAGCACAAAAATACAATTTAACAATTCATTCAATAACCAATCATCGACCTTTTGATATATTATTTAATAAGATCAAACATGATGATACTCCTAAATTATTGCAGCAATCCCAAGAGAAAAGGTTGCATTTTCACAATAAGGATAGACAAAATAAGAATTATCACGTAGGAGAGGTAATTTACGAAAAAAACTCGGGGAAATTCCTTTTCCTTATTCCTTATTTCTAGATATAAAAAACAAGTAGTTAAGGAAAATCTCCCAAATAAAGTTATTATAAATAACAGAAACCGTACGATTCATAAAGATAATATTAAATAACTTGTTTCAAATTACAGATAATGATTTCAATAATGTACTTATTATTGCTGGTAGCTACAACCAAATCCGAAATTATGGATTACACGAACCATGATTTCCTTCTTTACAAGGATACCAAAGATGTTCTTATTTATGAATCATACGCAGATTTATTTCATATAACTAATATAAGTCTTAATAGAGAAATAATTAATCTTGAAACAGAATTTCTAAAGTGTCAGGACAACAAGAATTTTCTTTGGGAAATATCCCACGATTTAAAAATTATCAGAATACTTATCTCTCAAACTATACCCAGTAGATCAAAAAGAGGCATTAATGAAATAGGCACCATTTGGAAATGGATAGCGGGAACACCAGATCATGATGAATTTATAACAGTCCAAAATAAAATCGATGATTTAATACAAAATAATAACGATCAATTCGTTATTAATTCTTAAATATTTAAAGAGATAAAATCCTTATCTGTACAATTCAAAACAGCCTTTAAAGATCAAGAAATTCCACTTCGAAAATATCGTCTGCGCTTGCTTACTTACGATCTTATGAATTTAATGGACTTGCCAAAATTATGTACTTAATACTTAAATTCTAAACGATGATGATATACTAGAAATTTATAAGCACGAAGATAGACCTGTAGTTATAACAGACCTTTTGGATATATCTGAATTTAAAATAACTTTGCATCAAGATCTTATTATAATTTACATAAAATACCGTATTATTACACATAATACACATAATGATGGAAAATTATTAATTGATAATCACGTCGCAAAATGTAGAAATAAGTACTATGTAATGTCTAATTTTAAGAAAGAAATATTTAATAACAAAATTAACAAAATCCGAGAAAAAATAAAAATGTAGATGTAATCCAAGATGGAGCCGTTTTTGTAAATGGAGAAAATACAGTTAATGACACTCATTTAAATGGGTCATATTTAATAACCTTTAATGGCACCACTAAAATTAATAATATTTTCTACACCAATATAGACAATAAGATATTGGAATACATCACAGCTCGAAAATATACAGATTTTTTAGTATCCTAATATATTATATCTAACGATTCGGAACTCACATTCGATAATATTAACATCCTAAATCCATTTATTCAAATTAAACAAACTCAAATACCAGTTACGTTAATATTAATCATATTCACAATTGTTTATTTAACTATTATGATTATAATCAAATTCAGAAAATTTTTAATATTCAAACCATGGCAAATTCATATAGAAATTGAACCAGAAAATAATATTTCCGATAATGAAATAAATAATATACCCGACAATGAAAATACAAAAAGATTCCCAAAGCGGTCCCTAATCTCCGCTAATGTAAACACCAATTTCCGGCCAAGATTGGACTTCAAATTTAATTGGCAAATTGCATCATCCTATTTTCCGACTCTCTTGAGCCATTCTCTTTATCAATTTTTGGGGATAAATACTCTTAAGCAGAGGTTTGATTATTGATCATTGAACTAGAGATCGGGGAGTCCGTTTTTGAGATCAGAATCGAGCAGTAGTGCTAATCAAACGAGCAGTGAATAAACTAAGTTCGACCTATTGAAAAATTGTATTTGTGATTAAGTGATTAAAAAATAAAAATACATTTTTTTAATTAAATCACGAGTGAGAAACTTAATTTGTATATGTTATTTTGTGTGCCCAAGCCTGATCTTTGTTATTATTATCTGGTCTCTACATGTGACCGATTAGTGAATGTTTATAGTAATTTGGTGACATTTGAGATATATGTACTTGTAATATATTTTAATATGTCTTGTGTGTTTAAGTTTTCGATGGCTGTAGGTGGTAGTCTTGCGGCGTTTTTTGCTAGGGTGCCTGCACGTTCGTTTTCAGGATTTTCTACGTGACTTGTGAATTTACATTTATTATTGTATTTTTGCAGAAGATTACGGGCATTTGAGATATAGAGTTCGCTGTTGTTAATGTTTTCATTGCGTCGATGGCAGAGAGTGAGTCTGAGCATATGCAGAATTTTCCTCTTTTAGTTTCATGTATTTGCAGCGCTTTTACTATTGCAAGTATCTCAGCGGAAAAAACTGAAGAGTAGTGTGGTAGGTGATAAAGTTTGATGCATTCAATTTTGCTTGTGATTGACAGGCTGGTAATGCCGTTTGATTGAGATCCGTCGGTGTAAATGTATGTGTATTTGTGTTTGTCTTAATTTCTGTAAATTGTAATCTGAAAAATTTAGGAGGGTTACTTTTTTGTCGAGTTCATTACGAGATGTGACTATTTTTATATAGTTTGTGTCCAGGGGGGTGTAGTTTGTGTAGGTGGTGATAATTGTTTAAATGGCAGTTGGTGGACTTTTGAGTATTCTAAAATGCGGTCTCTTGTTGCTTTGCATTGCGAAAGTTTGGGCAGGCAATATGCTTTAAAATTTTAATTATTGGCGTTAACGAGAGACTTAATGATTCACCTTTTATGAAGCCAATTTGACTTTTATGAATAAGTTTGTGGTTTATTACAAACCCACCACAGCCATTTTGCTATTATTTTGTCAAGTAATTTTGCTAGGCATGAGTTTAGTGAGATCGGCCGACAGTAGAATACTCCAAACGAGTAATAGAGCGTTTTTATTCGCCAGATGCTGTCTTAACGTCAGCTACTCGAACACGGTTGTAATTACCAGGATAAGTTTAAATAATTCTTTCCATTGGCCAACTCATAACGAGTTCATTATCCTCCTTCACCAAGACAAGTAGGTCTTTACTAACGTTGCAGCCTCTGTTTCCCACTTATGCCTGAACCGCACCTCTTTTAAATATTATTTTGACCATTGATTCCAGAAGAAATATCAATGTTTCTTACGGACAGCATATAGGTCCAGTGCAGCTGTTCAATATTCTCCAATTAAAATGTGACTTGCAGTAAGAGCCGTTGGGAGTAAAGAATCGCCTGAATCGCCTGAGTTCTTCGAACGTCAATGATGCCAATGGTGTTCACGAGCTGACTTAACAGCTGCCTCCCAAAGTCCTTCAAATGAAGCTTCCCGTTGTGGTATGAATTTAAATTCCAATTTGTTCATGCTGCAGTGCCTTATGATTCGGTTCTGCGCCTTTTCTGTATATATCAATTCTTGTTGATGTTGGTTGATAAGAATTTCACCGCGGTGGCCTAGAAATCTTCGCATAGCTGCTACAAGGTCGTCAGTTAAGTTGGAGATAGCGAAACGATTCGAATCTCTTTTCCCACCTTCTTATTGCACTGCAGATGTTTCAATTCTACCGTAAATTCAACTTTTTGAATATTTTACAGAATCATTGTTTGAGCTCAATTTAGCTTTCCCGCAGTTAGTGTCGTTGTTCAAGTCTCTTTCTTTTTGTAGCAGAACCTAAACATGTATGCCACTATCAGTTCCTATGCTTGCACTTGTACAGCTCTTCTCCTATCGACTGATGGAATTGGTAAGCACTACTAATGACGTCGCTTTCCAGATCTCTAGGGCTAAGAAAGGGCCCAGTAATCGATTGAGTTGCGAGCCTGCGTAAACATATTGTACCATAAAACCACAGGTGATGGTTTCCTAATTTGCTAGCTTAGAGGTTAAAAAGTGGCACCATTGTGTAGGGAATGTTACCGCATGGATTTTAGCGATCCTGTTAGCCACAAAAGCTTGGTAGATGGTGCTGACCTTGGAATTGCTTGTTTGGGAAAACTTGATATTGGTTGGGCTAATTGATCTGCTATAATGTGGGATAGTAATAATGTCTGTATTCGTTGGGTGTGCACTCTGTGGAGTCACTTCACCAGAATGTTCCTTCGTGCCTTACTCGTTTTTGAATTTCCTTCAATGCCTTCAAGTCGTAACGCGACCTTTTTATTATTCGATTTGTTCGGTGATCAGATTTATTAGTCTTAACGAGCCCAGAAGTGCTCTTAATTCTGCACCCTGAGCGTTATTTTAGTGATAACAGCTCGAATTGCGATTGACGCTTTTTCTTGTTTGTTTGATCTGATATTAGAATACCCAGATATTCAAAACTCTTCACTCCTACGACAGGCGCAAGCAATAGGAAACTTTCTTTATCTCTCATTTGCTAGGCGCACACTTACAGATGCTGTTAAAATATTTAACCTTTAAACTTTAACTTTTCCACTCTTATCTATACGGCTATTTTTGCTGCAGATGAAACTTGCAATATCATAATATCATAATTTGGGTTCTAGGCGAGATGGAAATATATTGAAATAAGCGGACGCGAGCGTTGGTCCGGATGATGTGATAAGGTGGTGGTGGTTTTGCTGCAGATTCCATAGATGCCTTTTATGACCCTAATAGTTGTGTTCGCGTGAAAGACAAGCCTACTATAACCGGAACTAAAAAACTCATACCACCAATCGAGAAGAGGGAATTCGGTTTCTTTTAGCCAAGTGAGATTTCAGTACGCCTGCGGTGACTGAGAAGGTCTTTAGCCCGCCCTACGTGTGGTCATCATATCCTTTTCATTTTACTTTTGTAAATGACCCCTTTTTCGGGGTCGGATTGAACATGTAGGTTTTTATGGTGCCCATAATGCAAATTGGTTTTTTCCGATCAACCCACGCCTACTCTTACGCCCACAAATCCCGAAAAACCAAATATGCAAAAATCTCGGAAACTATATGGGCTACAAAGTTGTGCTTAAGAATACATATTTAAGAGATGCTCGAGGAACTTGCCGCTAGTTTTCATCCGGCCATTCTAACGCCTACAAACCGCGGAAAATTGTGGCGTCCATAATACTATAGTGTTTGTTTTCGTTTGACCTTGTATAACTTATTTCTGTTAATATCTATCGATTTACCAACGATTTTTCAAATCGGAACATTGTTTCGCTTTTTATGAAGACATTTTTTTTATAAGGCCCACATGGGCACTAACGTCATTATCAGACTTAACAGTTACTCCGACAATAGGTGGCGCTTTGGGAATTTCCACTAGCAAAATAAATATTTTAGAATTGTGTAAAACAGTAACGGGTATCTTATAGTCTCGGCACTCGACTATATCGTTTCCTCTTGTTTTTGTTTATATCAATGGGGTAATAATTTTAGAACTACGAACTCATCACTCACCAATTTCCTTTCCAATTTCCACTCAATGGGGTAATCATTTTTGAAGTACTCATCACTCACCAATTTTTTTAACCTTTTTTTTGTTACTTCAGACAAATAATATATATATATATATATATACCTCAACTTTAGTCATAAGTAAGATATAGATACTTTTCTATGTAAACTTAATCGAACATGGAAAATGAAAAGATAAACTTTCCCAGACCCTTATCTAAACACAGACAGATCGCAGGCCTAAGTTCTTTTCCCACACTGCGACTAAAAAACAAGAGAGTCTTATTACTCAGACTCTTAGACTAAACATTCATACCGAAATTTTCCATAGACGATCAAGGTTAAAGTAGGAGTCCTGTTACGGACACTTGATAAGAGAAATCTTGTATTCAAGGGTATTGAACTTTAATACAAGAGAATTAAGCTTAGATATAAGAAAGTTCTCTCAGAGAACAAAATAATTGTAAAAGACCAAAACCAAGGCTTCATAGTACTTTAAGACTTAAGATAAAATCAGTTTAAGACAGGTAACGCTCTAGAATAGTTATCCGCGGTACGCGTTCAAGCTTAATTATAATCAATTAAGTGAAGTTTATAAATCTAAATGCACTACTGTAAAACTCAACCCAGTGAAGTTCAGTTCAAGACACGAAAATAATCGAGTCGGTGTTCTTCATCAAAGAATATTGTAATAATTCGGTTTAATAAAAAATAAAATAATTTTTTTTAAACGTACGATTTGTCCAAGCATTTCCTTATATATACAAAGAAAATCCAAATCGCCCACATTGCTTATATTCCTCACACACTAAATTTTGTTTTTTTTTTTACCTGGCAAACTGTCTCTCCACCTACTTGGAAAAATTCTCTCACTCTGAGAAAGTCTTACAGCTCGCCCTGTTAACCCGATATGTCTAACCCTGCCAGACCACGGATCCTCCCCAGCGAACTCTAGATGGCGCCACCGACTCTTACCTAGCATTTGGATAGCGTTGGACCATCAGCTGTCTTGGGGGCACACTTCCGAGACAGATAAACTCCAGCAGAGGGAAGCTCGACTACTGCTTCATATCCTTAGCATGATACCGGCCAATATACTTCCCTTGCAAGTCCTCTAGATCGTGCTACTTAGCTGTTCGTCCCAATCTTTCTGATCTGGGCGAACTTATGAACGGATTGCCGCTATCTCGGACCTATTCTCCCTTTCAAATGTATTGTCCTGCGACAAATGAACTGCGGTAAGAGTATGGCCTACTTTATTTTCCCGCAAAACATTTGAAATGCCTCTGATTTGAACTGCGAACCGTTGTCAGACACAACAGTTTCTGGCACCCCAAAAGTGTGAGAAAGATCTTGTCGCATATATTTGATCTCTATATCCGACCAAATTATCACAGACATTAGCTCCAAGTATTTCGCACTTTTAGATTTGGATGAATGTAACGCCACTTATAAACCCTGATTTACATCTAAAGCAGCTAGTTCCGACTCACTTACTCTATAAAAAATGGTCTGCTAAAACCGAGGCTGTGCAAAACTGGGCCGAGCCCAACATTTCCTTCAGCTGCTCAAAAGCTCTTTCTCTCTTTTCTGACATAACAAATTTCTTTCTCTTGGCTGTGACTAGGGAAAATTTTGTAATAAATTTTCTGCACCACCCAGCCATTCCAAGAAAACGTCGCAGAGCCTTGACCGACTGGGGCAAAGGAAAATCTTTCATGGCCGATATTTTCTCTGGGCTAGTACGTATAACGCCCTCGCCAACAATAAGGCCCAAATACTTAACGCTTCGCATGCAGAACTTGCGCTTTTCATTATTTAGGGTCATAGCAAACTTAGTACTCTCATGTGGGCCTCAAAACTCGAAGTACACAATAATCTCGTTCCTTAAACTGGCTGATATTACATTGTCCATTAATCTAATCATTGTCTGAGAAGCGTTCGTGAGACCAAAAGGCATGACTTTATATTGATAAAGGTGATTCGCCGGAATGGTAAAAGCCGTTTTATCTCGCGACGCCTTATCAACGGGGATCTGCCAGTATGCATCTTGAAGGTCGAGACTTTAAATATTGCTTTGGGAAGCTGGCCCAAAATGCCTTATATTTACGGTAGCGGATATGCATCCTATTTGGTAACTTCATTAACTATTCGGCTGTCTAAACAAAGACGTACTTTTCCTGGCTTCTGTACCAAAACCACTAGCGATGACAATGCATATTCATATATTAGTTTTTCAATCGCTGGAGAAACGGGGAAATGCCTTTGTTTTACCGCCTTTGCGCCTGCAAATGACAATCGAAAGAGAATTAAGGCCGGTTCTGCTTAAACCAGAAATAGAGAATGAGGGAAACAGCGCCACTACAGACTTAATTATCTCCTGTTGGGTAGTTAAAAGATTATGCGATTCCGGAGCTTTTTTCGCTATATTCGTACTGGCCGGCAAAAGATCTAAAGCCTGCCAAAAATCTATTCCTAAATAAAGATCCTGGCTGAGACTTGGAATAGTATGTAGTTATAGATATTCGGTGATTTTCCTATACTGTACCGGAATTTTTAAACCGCACTCCAAAACGATCTTATTCTGCTTGCATTTCTTGATATTTATTCGGACAGGCAGGTATCGGGGTTGGCAAGGGTTGATTCGATTTAATTAGTTGGGACCAACATGCAGCGGACTACGATTTTTTTGACGAATCTACAACTTGACAATATACAAGAAACCAAAGGAAACAAAGACAGCAAGAAAGAAGTCGCGCTAAACAACAACAAACAGCGCTGCAGCGGTGGTAGTCCGCCGTGGTCCGATATCGCTCTTAAGAGATAAGCGACAACTCATGTCCAAGCGACCGCTACCTGTAAACATCCTTACTTAGAATGAAGTATTTCACTTTTGCCATCAACTGTGTCCTGAAACTTCGTTGTGAAAGGCTATTACAGTAAATCCTATGCAGATGTTTGGTAAAATATTATGCTTTAGCTCATAAAGACTTAGCCCTTGACTACAGCAATGCATCCGTGGTCAAAATAACCATTAGCAAAATGATCGTTAGGCTGCTTCTCCTAAGCGTAGTTATATGGTGTAAAGGCAAGGTAATGTTCCTCTGCTTCTTCGTGAGATCGAAAGGGCAGCCGAACTGAGATAATTTTGTTTTGAACTTGTACTTGGCTAAGCCATTAGAGGTTGGTTTATTTTACTGCCGAATTTCTGACATCCTAGACAGTAAGCTATTGTTAGTATACGTACGTTTTAAAATGTGCCCTACACGTTGGGAGCCAAAGAATTAATAAATATTATTATATCAATTATTTATAATTGCAACGAATCACGAATAATTTGGATTTAAGGCGAGATGGAAATATGTGGAACTGAGCACACGCGAGCGATGGTCCGGCTGCTGCTTGTCGAGGTGGTGGGTGGTCTTGCTGCAGATTCCATATATGTCTTTTATGAACCTAATAATTATGTTAGCGTGAAAGACAAGCCTACTATAACTGGAACTAAAAAACTCATACCACGATCGGGAAGAGGGAATTCGGCTTATTTTAGCTAAGTGAGATTTCAGTACGCCTCCGATGACTGAGGAGGTCTTTGGCCCGCCCTACCCATGGTCTTAATATCCTTTTTTTTCCATTTGTTGATAACCCCTTTTTAGGCCTAGATGCCGTACTCTACAGAGGGTTCATGCTAGCTGTGGAAAAAAACTAGGTGCTTAGAACATTTTAAAAACATTTATTAAATTTAGGGCAAAATAATATTCTTAAAATACACGTTTAAATCGGGGGTTATTAAAGATATGTTGGAGTCGACGTGCAATAAAATATAGTGATTAGCTAGAAAGGACATAGGTTGGACTCACCCAAGAGACAGCAGGAAACTCTTTCAGAAAACCAATGGAGGGAGAATCTTACAGAAAAATACCCAGCAAAGACATTCAAAAAAATTTTAAAACACCAAAACAATTTTTACAAAACTCAACAAAGTTATTCAACCGTAACAAAATAAATATTACAAAAAAACCTATTTTGTAAAATAAAAACATTTTAAAGAAAAATTAAAAAACTTCGTGAAAAATAAAAGCCAACATAAAAGATGACTTCACCACAGATAATATCAGAGATTCATCTTTATCATTTTTTAAGTCAACTGAAGGAGCTACAATATTTTAATGGAAGATATAGAAAATGTTTTGATCAGTTTATTTTGATATAAAAAGTTTTTAGAGTGATATAAAAATAAACTTTTCTACAATTTAACAACAGATTTCGCTATGTCTAGATCAGTGATCTTGTCCTTGAATGGAAATGGTACTGTTATACAACAAACTACTTTCCACCAATCGAATTGAATGGACCTTTTTAGATTTCAATAATTGATTTTAATATGTATGTATTCAATTCCAAATATAGACTAAAAAAAATCTCTTCCTCATTGGAACTAATGTAATCACCATTCCTACTGGATCCTATGAACTAAATGATATAACTGAATTTATAAATAACTTAAAGATTATGGTATTGAAAAATCTTTTAAAATTAAAAGCAATAACAATACTCTTCAAGTCAAGATCAATTGCTTAACATTTTGATTTTGATGAAAAAGTTCTGGAGCCACACCCAACAAAAACATATCTATCAGATCACACTGTCAATATTTTAAAAATTAATACTATTCGTCTGGAATTTAACATAATTAGTAGTTCATATGTGGACAATACACCCAATCATGCGTCATACGAATAGGGTATCAATGTTTCTCCTGGCTATCAAATGAATGTGACACCTCATAATCTTATTAACTTCCCAATCAACTGTAATAAAATACGCACACTCTCCATAGGCATCGAAGATCAAATCGGAGATTTGGTAAATTTACGTGGTGAAATGATTATTTTCTATTTCACGTGATAGAATGTTTATTTTTAATAAAAGACCCGGTTCATACACTCAACCAAGCATTAGTAATTTCAAAGAAATAGGAAAAGGATCAACTCTAAAAAGAAGCTCACTTTCCTTTTCTTTCAAAAATAAATTATTTTTAAAGCCTCTTGGCTTTAAATCTAAAAATTAATAAAAATATACTGAATGAAAACAATGAACGAAATTTAAAATGTTCGTGGAAAAGCTCACTCGGATGAGAGTATTTAAAAAAAAAAGTTTTATTGTTTACTCCATTCTTCTATGACTCTAAAAACTTTTTATATCAAAATAAACTGATCAAAACATTTTCTATATATGGGTCATTGATTTCCACTCGGTCAATAATGATTTAATTGAACGACTGAAATACACTGAGATGCATTCATTTGCATTGGGACGTGAGTGATTAAGGTAGTAGATTGGTTGGGCAACTCGATCGACGTCGTGCTCTCCGGAGACAGTGCTATCTACCCTGCCGTGGAGCCACCGCAAGGAAAGTAAATTGGTTGCGGTCTGGTCTGTCCACGGGCTTGAGAAGCTGAAAGGTAAACTTTTCGATAGGGTATCCCAAGCTAATTTAGCCTCGAGTGCCTTAAAACGAAGGTGGGAAGGTTGAGGTTGAAATGGCTGCTCGCCTTGTTCATTCTCCTTCGAAATGGTTGTTGTAGAATCTGAGCTACTTCTCTTTAATATGTCCGAAATTCACTTAGACTCAGTCTGAGTGCTGGGTTCTTGAATCGAGGAAACTGAAGTTGAGCGCGTAGAGGCTCCTACCTTTAGACACCCTGAGACGATCCAGCCAAGTCTGGTTTTCTGCAGGGTGGTTTCTTAAACGAATTTGTCCAATATAAAGCAGCTCGAAGAATAAACTTGCTGACTTTTGTGGAAGATAGGGTCGGCGAGCTCGAGATTTGCCGAATTTTCCACTCAGATGAGTTGAGGTCGAACTGTGGGTGTTCATCGGTGATTGACCGAGTAACGGCAGCTACCAGGGACGTGCTGTACTTGGCATCAGCGGATTGTGCGAAAATGTTAACCGACTTATCCGATGCTAGCACGGACTCGCCAATCCCTGATATAGAGATGGTTGAGCGATGGACTTGGAGTTGCAGTTGATTTGCGAAACGAGAGGTGACGAAGTTGATTTGAGAGGCCGAGTCGAGAAGGCCCGGCAAGGCACGAATTCGCCAGAGCTGTTTTTGACAAACTATTGCGGTAGCCACACGTATTCGGCATTATTTGGCGACGAAGCTACAGGTGATGGTTTGGGCAAGGCCACAGAAAGATGAGGTAATCGACGGCATTTCAGGACCATGCTGATGAAAGGTTGCAATGGGATACGATTGCATATGCAGAAGAGTGTGATCCTTCTGGTGGCAGTTCGTACAGCTGCCAGATCTGCATTGCCGTAAGCTGTGTCCCTTTCGTAGGCAATTTAAACAAAGGTGCATCCTTTTTGCTTCGTTATAGCGCTGAGTTGGAGTCAATCGTAAAAGCTCTAGGCAGTTCGTCAAATAATGCTCCCTTGACTCACATAGTACACACGATGGCAATGTCGAAGACGAAGCAATAAGTGTGGTGTGATGACTTGTACTAGCTACATTACCCACCTCTTTGCTAGGTATCTAATAGCGCATTCCAAATTCTCCATCATGCGGCACCAAAGATCCAAAAATGTGGAAAATTTGCAATTTAAAATTAAAATAAAATGAGATAATTCAGCATACAGTGATGCTAAACAAATTGCAAACCACAATTCTGGTATTAGCTAGATGACTACTCCCGACACTGATCAAAACCTTTTCTAAATCTTTTATTCATATCGTTATCTTTACTTATAAGAAAGAATCCAAATTTGCCTTCCCAACATTTTTACAAATATCCCATATCTGTATTAATATGATCTCTAAGGGTTATGTTGTCTTGTTTTTCACAAGCTACTTAATCGAATTTGAAATAAAATTATTTTTTGCTTGACTCAGGTCTAATATCTCGTCGTTATAAGAAAAAGTATGATATCCCATTCCTTTAATAGGTTTTATTAATATTTTCCAAGTTTATATAAACTCTTAGATAACACATAAATATTCTCGAATTTTAATCCGTTTGGACTCTCAATCAATCTGACCATAATGGTGGTTTTACTACAATTTGAAGGTCCAACAATAAGAGCTGTTATTGTATTATGTAAGAGAGAACTATGTTGTAGAGGTGATTTTTTATCATTTTCATCGTTGATATTTCTAACGATAATTTTTTGTATTTGACTTATTAAACGCATTCTTAAAGCTTATGTACCTCATTCGAGAGAAATCTTTGATGATTAAACATCAATAAATTCATTAGTCTTTTTAATTGTAAACGAGATGGTAGTCTTGTCAACCACTTTATTAATATAATACCTTACCGTTTGAAGCCCATATACCGATATATAAATTTTGTGTTCCGAGTACAAAGTTGGAAAAACGTTTGAAATGATGATGAAAGAAATAAGCTGGAAAGGACTTGTAAAAACACGGTATTGCATATGCCCATAAAGAGGATTGAGTTGAACGTCACATTGCAGATTCTATATTAATTGATAAAGCTTGGTCACGTGTAAAAGTGCCAGACAGCACTCTTGGTGAAAAGGCAGCAGCATATTTTAAAACCAACATTGTGAAAGCAAAAAAACAACAACAACAACAAAACAAAAAATAAATGGAAAGGGAAAGCGAATCTTTACTACCATTGGACATTATGAGTGCAATTCAATTTGCACGAAAATCAGTTCAATCGAAAACGGTTTCAAGGCTCAAAGAAAAATGTGAAAGTACCAAGAATAATTAATATATCCAAGATTGGTGGTTTTTTACCAATCGTACCTATTTTGACTGCCTTAAGTGCCCTCGGCAGTTCAGCTAGAATGGCGAAAGAGGATATGGAGGAGAAGAAACGACATGATAGAAAAATTAAAAGTGTTGCTATAGGAGAAGGGTTAACCGTATCGAAAACCATATAGTAAGAGAAATGGTATTAAGAGGCGAAAAAAGTAATATGTCAGCTACCCAATATACCACTTTCATATATAGACATTACAACTTTTGCTAAAAAATATATTCCAAATTTTCGAGGAGTATTTATGAGAGATTTACTTCCACACACTCAATCAAGTGGTACACTTTGGGTCGCATATATCAAAAATAAAAACGATATACATTATTTTGATAGTTTCGCAAATCTACAACTACCTATAGAAGTTGGCTAGTATTTCGGAAAACCGTTTGGTATAGTTTAGTTCAATGTTAGTCAATAACAATAGTGGCTACCTGAGTTAGTTGCAATGCATGTAGTACTTATAGTTATAGATCAGTCATGGACAGATGCAACTACGAGAGAGTTCAACATTTTGATACATACAACTGTGGTCATTTATGTCTTTGATTTCTATTTTCCTTTGTCAATGAAGAGAGTCAATAACTGTTCGTTTTGATTGACATACACTTAGTGGGTTGAAATCAAATGTACATACATACGTGCGTATTTGGAACTGCTTACTTCAAAATTCACAGTCGAAGTTTCGATTTTAAATTCAGCAGTCGTTGAAATAGTAAATAAGTAAAAAAGAAGATAAAAACATCAAATTAAAAACAAAAAAAAACTGCCAAACAACAAAAAAACAACTGCTAAACAACAAAAACAACTGCTAAACAACAAAAAACAACTGATTAACAAGAAGAACAACTGATTAACAACTAAAACAAAAAAACAATTGCTAAACAACAAAAACAACAGCTAAACATCAAAAAACATCTGTATAACAACAAAAACCATATAGAATAAAATGAACATTGAGAACACCAACTATAAGAACGAGGAGCCTACAGACCTCAAATTCGATCCTACTGATAAGAAAAAGAAACCTGTTAATCCGACAAGCTTGGTTTACGATTTCAACGAGAAGAACGACGCAAAAAATGGTACCGCAGAAACAGAGTTCAAACCAATTGATGTTGAAAATAATGCAAAACTATTAAAACCTGAGACTATACCTCAAGAAAAATTTTATTTTATAACAGAACAGTTTGCCTGAAAATAAAAAATTCCCCATCCCCAAAGCAGAGTGCAAAAGGACGAAGATTGGAAAGTTCCTTGTTCTGGAGTTGGAGTTTGTTTTTTATTTGAAAAGGAACAATTTTATTTCATTTCACAACAGTAATGAGTTCATTTAAGCTACAAAAATAAGAGGAAACGCTATAGTCGAGTGCCGCGACTATAAGATACCCGTTACTGTTTTACACAATTTTAAAATATTCATTTGTTAGTGGAAATTCGCCGTTTTGGTCGATGAAGCGTTCCCAACGAGATGCCAACTTCATAATGCCCCTCTCATAGAAGCTCGCTTCCCTATTGGCAAAAAACTCGGACAGCCAATTTTCACAGGACTCTCTTGCCAACTTCAGACTACCAAGCGCGTTCGCCATGGACAGAAACAGGTGGTAATCACTTGGTGCGAGATCCGGACTATACAGTGGATGCAAAAGAACCTCCCATCCGAGCCCCCGGAGCTTCTGGCGCGTCACTAAAGATTTGTGTGGCCTGGCGTTGTCCTGGTGGAAGAAAATTCGGCCTCTGTTGATCAAAGATGGCCTCTTCAGCATGAGTGGTGTCTTCAAGCGGTCCAGTTGTTGGCAGTACAGGTCCGAATTAGGCGTTTGGCCATAGGGGAGCAGCTCATAGTGGATTTTTCCCTGCCAATCCCACCAAACACACAGAAGAACCTTTCTGGCCGTCAATCCAGGCTTGGCCACCGTCTGGGCCGCTTCACCGCTTTTCGACTACGACCGTTTGCGCCTAACGTTATCGTAAATGACGCACTTTTCATCGCCAGTCACCATACTCATCAAAAACGGGTCGATTTGGCTGCGATTTAGAAGCGATTCGCATACGGTCAAAAATATTTTTTGCGTCAATTCGTGTGGCACCCATACATCGAGATTCTTTGTGACTCCAAGCTTCTTCAAATGGTTTTTAACGGTTTGATGACTTATGCCCAGCTCTTGACCGATGCTACGGCTGCTACTATGCCGGTCTCTTTCGACCAATTCAGCGTGGCGTTCCGGATCATGTCGCATCTTCGGCCACCTCTACACCAGAACGAAAACGTTGATACCATCGTCTAGATAACTAGAGATCAATGCTAAATACTAATACTATTAATACTAATGCTTGATTACTGCTTTAGGACTCGAGAAATTTGGCGTCCTCTTGTCCAGAGATCGGCTGGATGCCTTCGCATTAGACGTCTTCTGATAGTTGTATTAGCCAGCGAAGAAGCTAAGTGGTTGGTGTGTGTCGTCTGGTGAAGTGCGGAGTTGCCTTAAACGGCTCCCCCCACGCGTAGGTCCAAAGAAAGGTGAACTTCAAAGGCCTATGGCTATGGCGTACGGAACGTTTCATTCCTCCTCTTCTTCCTACTATTCACAAGACAGTGAAAAGGCACTTTCCGGTGGCATTCACATACCGCGATTAATAATACGTACTTCAATGGGCCAAAAATCGGATAACTTAAAAAATACTAAATTTCCTATTAATACTGACTTAACTATCGATAACAATGTTTTGACCGTCGACAGTGTGTGCTGTGAGACGATCGTTGTGCCGACTCGAGTGCCTGTTTATCTGTTCCCTAATACAGGGAATGTGGAGTTCATCTTCTAAGGCGCATTTGCAATCATGAGCAACGCCCATCGCTTATAGCGATGTCACTGCCCATGTGAGGCCTTATAACCTTAATTTCTTTATAAATAGCGAAATAATCTTCCGATTTGAAAAATCTTTGGTAAATCGATAGATATTGAAAGATATAAGTTACACAAGGTCAAACGAAGGAATTCATAATAATATTATAGACGCCACAGTTTTCCGCGGTTTGTGGGCGTTAGAGTAGGCGTGGCCAGATGCAACTTCGTGGCAAGTTGCAGAGGCATCTCTTAAATACGTGTTCCTAAACAAAATGTTGTAGCTCTTATAGTTTTCGAGATTTTTGCATTTTTGGTTTTTCGAGTTTTGTGGGCGTTCGAGTGGGCGTGACTTGATCGGACAAAACAATTCGCATTGGTAGCATTGAAAATATCTACATGCTTAATCCTAATTTTCTATCTCTTATAGTTACCGAGATATAAGCTTTTCTAGAAAATTCGAAAACCGTCTTTTGAGCCTTGTGGGCGTATGGGTGTGTGTTGCTGGATAGTAGAACAACTATAAGATGCGCTGGCATCTAAAGATTATGCATACTGGATTTCAACTTTCTAGCTCCAATAGTTCCTGAGATTTCAGCAATTTTAGTTTTTTGCGATTTGTGTGCGTTAGAGTGGGTGTGGCTGGATGCTGAAATAAACTTGCGCTGTCCCGGGACCTCAAGAATCTTCATGGTTAATCTCAACTTTGTATCTGATATAGTTCCTGAGATCTCAGCGTTCATACGGACGGACGGACGGACGGACGGTCAGACGGACATGGCTCTATCGACTTCGCTATTGATCCTGATCAAGAATATATATACTTTATAGGGTCGGAAACGCTTCCTTCTATCTGTTACATACTTTTCAACGAATCTAGTATACCCTTTTTTTCTACGAGTAACTGGTATAATAAAGTGTTATTTAGATGAACTTCTTTAAGTAAATGGAAGTGAATACTGAATCGTACGTGTCCGCAAATTATCCGTGTCATTGAAGTGCTCTTTGGTAAACCACATTTTTGTTTTTTGGTTTGATGTTAACAGAAACAAAGCCGATGGTTTTCCAACTCGTGAACAAGCACGTATTACTGCCCATGTGAAAAACAATGATTTTCTATTTTATCCCGCAAACACTAATTTAATTGTCTTTGCGAACGCAAGGCGAAGTGAAAATTGCAATTTGATGTCAAAGGGAAGTTCAAAAACTCTGTTGGATAATTTACTACATCATCGGGATTTGTTATGGAATCAACGGATTTGTATGTTACCAAATCGCAAGCAATATTTGCTTGAATAATGGAATTCAGTGAGTGTACATCGTTATTCTTTGCGCATTAACTGGGACTTTTCCATTTCCAACAGCTAACAATTGTTTGGGAAATTGTGCAGCACATTGATCATTTTCAAGTTAAACTCTCATATTGGTGGTTGGCGATAATGTTTTACGTTATTCCATAGAGATGATGCCTTCAGGCAAGCATTCAATTCGCCTGCAAGCGTTCCACGGGGAATTGCTGGCAACGTCTGTCTGAAATCGCCTCCCAACAATATCATCAAGCCAAAGATGTTGTTATTTCGCCGAAGATCCTTGAGTGTGAAGTTAAGTGCTTCCACATTGCATCAACAATTTTCCAATTGCACTGGTTCGAGAAATATTGCATATTGGAGTATCAATTTTGTCTAAATTGAGTGGCAACTTAAGCGCAGAATGTGGAGTACGACCGCCATCTAGAAGAGTCGCCGCAATTCCAGATGATGCTAATGCCAAAGCTATGTCACATCTTAGACGAATAGTGGCTAAAATCAATAAAAAACCAAATGTTTTCCCTGTTCCTCCAGGTGCGTCCAAGAAGAACAGACCACCAGTATTGTTGTCCGTCGCTTGCATTAATGTTCTGTATAGTTATTTTTGCTGTTCATTCAGCAACGGAACATTATTTTGAACGAATTCCTGCAATGTATCAACATTGTATTGCAGCTCTCGATTTAATTCTTGGTTGAATGCATCAATCAAATGGATCGGGAAATATTGCATGTTGGAGTATCAATTTTGTCTGCAGTACGACCGCCATCTAGAAGAGTCGCCGCAATTCCAGATGATTCTAACGCCAAAGCTATGTCACATCTTGATCGAATAGTGGCCAAGTCAATAAAATAACCAATGTTTTCCCTGCTCCTCCAGGTGCGTCGGGAAGAATAGACCACCAGTGTTGTTGATCGCTTGAATTAATGTTTTTTATAGTTGTTTTTGCTGTTCATTCAGCAACGGCACATTAATTCAAACAAATTCCTGAATCATGTATCAACATTGGATTGCAGCTCTCGATTTAATTATTGGTTGAATGCATCGTGCATCGATCGATTTGGCGCAATCATTCGTACCTCAAACAGTAGCTTTCCTGCTGTTGGAATTGAATGACAATTTGCACAATACACGTGATTGATTTGACGGGTTCCAATTAAGATGTGAGGAAACGCATAACTTAAAAAAAAAACGATTTTCCCGCTTCCTTCCTTTTGAACTTTTTCCTGACCTTTGTTTGCTATAAACCTTACGGAGCCCGAGACCTTTTCAACGAATGCAAAACCGTGGAAATCGGTTCGTGCGATCTAGAGTTATAGGCCCTTGATATAAATATTGTCATACTACCATATAGAGGAGTTCCAGTGAGTAATACATTTTTATAATGATTCATAGTTAAATTTCTGGAACTCACACCTTTTGCTTTATTATGAGAGTTTCAACTTCATCTATTTGATCACTATAAACTTTGGAGCATAGACCTATAAGTTCACTCATTGGTTTTCCATTCAACTCATCTTTAAAATATCCCAATCTCTTTATATTAAGTTTTTTAAAATTATATAAATCGATTCTTCCATCTGAATAATCGGATGTATCAAATTTTGATTTAATGTCACCACGAATATCTTTATAAAAATCATCATGGAAAGCATACATTTTCCACATTGAAGTCCAATACAGAAAAACCCAAATACATTGGTTTATCAAATACTACTAAAAGTTTTTTCTATTGGATGGCATAAAACTCGTCATTTATTTTAGTTGAGTTTTTTAGCACAATTTTTTTTTTCGACCGAATTGATAAACATCTGTAGAATTCCATGCAGTAACCAATTTAACTACTACATGTTTTTCAGGTTTTTCCATACTTTTCCCATAGACTGAGTTGTTAATTAATAAAAAAAAGATTCCTTTAAATTTATTTATGAAATTCTGTCTATGTAAAGTATTTAAATCAATATAAGTCATCAGCCAAGGTTTTTGTAAAAAGCGAACCCCTCTATAAATCTGTTTTAATATTAACCAATTTTGTATACATTGCTGGAAAATTCGATAATGGATTACATCATTTTTTAGTTCCCGAGGTCAGCTATTAATTTTTTAACTTTATCATCTTTAGTCGCAAAACTATTTTAACGGACAAAACGGAAGATCATTATGTGTATCATGAGGGCGATAGGGGTAAATTAGGTTTACTTCCAAAAAATATCCATACTGACTATCAATAGATATGTTATGTAAACGGTGGCCCACAAAGATTTGCGTTTTAAAATCGCTATAAAAACAACGGGTATATATTTTTGGATAGCCTCAACATTGCTGTTTATGAATAAAACAGTACTTCAATTTGCTGCGTCGGCTGGCTTTATGGTCTTACACGAAGGTGTTTGGATAAAATCCGTTGCAGGGAACTATACCACGATATGAAAGTCGTGTTGGATTACATATTTAGATGTCTGTATCTCTATCGATTTTAGATTTTTTAACCTCATGACTTATTCCTTTTATATTTATTATATAGTTAATATTTATGTCACGATAGACATCAGAACTTAAATGTCTGCCCCCGTTTGTTCTAACTGTGGTTCTCTGTATAGGTCTGTTCTGAGCTAGTGACTTATATGATTTGTCATTTGCTCTAATGTTTGATAGTTTCTTACATAATTCATTCCGTTCCATTATATTATGGATATGAATTATTTCTTAAATACCATAATTGCACTTGCTATACCTAAGATTGGATGATTGTCTATTGTAGATCTAATTTGCATACTTGGAATTAGTAGATACTAAATTCTGAAATCTTTTACTGAAGTAAAGGTACCCATTTTTGTGTTATTATAATTATAATTATAATTATTACTTATTTCCTCACTGAATTTACTTATTGAGTTACTCCTCATCTATTCCATAAGGGCATTTCTTATATAATATAACCTTTTTTTACATTTATCATATATTGTCTTATATTTAATTAAAGTGTGTGTGTTTTGATGATTCTGATGATTCTTTTAAAAATTCAAGCTCATTATAAAGTTTTTGAGCCGTAGTCCATGCGGGAGTTATGGTATCGATTCCTGAGGATGTGGGTCAAGGGAGAATCTGGTTAGTCCTTAGTTAGTTCCAATTGTCCGCAGGGCTTGATACCAAAGGTTTAGTTTGGTTGGGAGTTAGTTTGTGTGAAATCAAAAACAACGTCTTCTAGTTTCGAAGTAAGTTTCTAGACTGAATTCATATATTGTTCAGCGGTGGCCGAGAAGGCGCCGCTGCCAAAAGTGTACATAAAAATCTTATATACTATACATAAGGGCTTATACACTAATACAAGATAAAATAAAGAAATGTTTATGCAGCAATCCGTTCGAAGTGTTCGCTTGTATCATATTTCCTGTGGCGAGGGGTCGGGTCATCCTGTTGCGATGTCATCAAAATGTTAGCGGGGCAACGACTCGAGTGGGTCGTTGCCGGGTCTAAACAATGTTTCGGATTGCAACATACTTGCATCCAAATGTGCGGGTTCAAGTGGTTGCCCCGTCAGCGTACTCTTTCTAAGATAGCTCTGGGAGGATTGGCTAGGGGTACGTTGCTTACCGACTGGTCGGTAACTCGGGCGGTGTAGACTGAGCGATAGCAGACACTACATGTGCCCTATTCTTTTATTAATTTTGTTTTTCTGCCCTCCACGTACCATCACTCACACTCTACTCACTCAGAATTTTTCTTTCTTGAGGTCCCTACGCAGCGCATGTCCTGCCCTCTCTATTGCCAACAAATCGCGAAAAAATAAAATCGCTGAAATCTCAGGAACTATTAGAGCTAGAAATTTGAAATTCAGTATGTATAATCATTTGATGCCAGCGCATCTTATAGTGGTACTATTATCCGGCCACACCCACCCATACGTCCACCAAGCTAAAAAGAAGGTTTTCGCATTTTTTAGAAAAGCTATTATCGGTAACTATAAGAGATAGAAATTTCGGATTAAGCATGTTAGTTTTTATGATGCTCCCAATCCGAATTGTTCTGATCAAGCCACGCCCTTTCCAACGCCCACAAAGCATTTTTTAGATAAGCTGATATCTCGGTAACTATAAGAGATAGAAAGTTTGGATTAAGCATTTAGGTTTTTATGATGCTCCCAATGCGAATTGTTCCGATCAAGCCACGCCCTTTCTAACGCCACAAAACCCGAAAAACCAAAAATGCAAAAATCTCGGAAACTATATGGGCTACAAAGTTGTGCTTAAGAGTACGTATTGAAGAGATGCCACTGCAACTTGCAACGAGGTTTCATCCGGCCACGCCCCCTCTAACGCCCACAAACCGCGGAACACTGTGGCGTCTATAATTTTATTATGAATGCCTTTTAGTTTATAAGGCTTCACATGGTTTGTGACGTCACTATCAATTACTCAACATGCTTCCTCGATAACAGGTGGCGCCTTCAACTAGCAAAATTAATATTTTAAAATTGTTTAAAACGGTAATAGGTGTTTCCACTTTGATGGTGAGTTATTTCAAATGGTTCAAAACCGGACGTTGTGCATGATTGCAAATGCGCCTTGCTACGTTAGAAACAAAGCCCTAGAAGATGACCTCCATATTCCCTCTATTAGGGAACAGATAAACAGGCACTCGAGTCGGTACAACGATCGTCTCACAGCACACACCAACCACTTAGCTTCTTCGCTGGCTAATACAACTATCAGAAGACGTCTAAAGTGAAGGCATCCAGCCGATCTCTGGACAAGAGGACGCCAAATTTCTCGAGTCCTAAAGCAGTAATCTAGCATTAGTATTAATAGTATTAATATTTTGCATTGACCTCTAAATATCTAGATATAAAAAAAAATTTTGTTAATTCCTTCCTGCTATGTATTTATGTTATTTGTTCATTGTTGTTCTCAACGTATTATAGCCATTAAGTTGGCTGATTGACGTTTGATAAATGTATTTACTGTTATAAATATAATAATAAAAAAAAGATCATACTATACCTTTTTGGAAAGCTCATTTCACGCGCTAGCACATGTTTGATTGATTGTCTTTTCTTTTAAGTCGTTCGTGAGTTATAGCGTCGCAATCATGGAGCAAAATAAAGAAAAAATACGGCATATTTTACAGTACTACTACGATAAAGGCAAAAATGCATCTCAAGCCACCAATAAACTTTGTACAGTTTATGGAACCCATACAGTTTCCATTTCCACCGCACAACGATGGTATCAACGTTTTCGTTCTGGTGTAGAGGTGGCCGAAGATGCGCCACGCTCCGGAACGCCACGCTGAATTGGTCGAAACAGACCGGCATAGTAGCAGCCGTAGCATCGGTCAAGAGCTGGGCATGAGTCATCAAACCGTTATAAACCATTTGAAGTAGCTTGGAGTCACTAAGAAGCTCGATGTATGGGTGCCACACGAATTGACGCAAAAAATATTTTTGACCGTATGCGAATCGCTTCTAAATCGCAGCCAAATCGACCCGTTTTTGATGAGTATGGTGACTGGCGATGAAAAGTGCGTCATTTACGATAACGTTAGGCGCAAACGGTCGTAGTCGAAAAGCGGTGAAGCGGCCCAGACGGTGGCCAAGCCTGGATTGACGGCCAGAAAGGTTCTTCTGTGTGTTTGGTGGGATTGGCAGGGAATAATCCACTATAAGCTGCTCCCCTATGGCCAAACGCCTAATTCAGACCTGTAATGCCAACAACTGGACCGCTTGAAGACAGCACTCATGCTGAAGAGGCCATCTTTGATCAACAGAGGCCGAATTTTCTTCCACCAGGACAACGCCAGGCCACACAAATCTTTAGTGACGCGCCAGAAGCTCCGGGAGCTCGGATGGGAGGTTCTTTTGCATTCACCGTATAGTCCGGATCTCACACCAATTGATAACCACCTTTTTCTGTCCATGGCGAACGCTCTTGGTAGTCTGAAGTTGGCCACAAGAGAGTCCTGTGAAAATTGGCTCTCCGAGTTTTTTGCCAATAGGGAAGCGAGTTTCTATGAGAGGGGCATTATGAAGTTGTCATCTCGTTGGGAAGGCTTCATCGAACAAAACGGCGAATTTCCACTAACAAATGAATATTTTAAAATTGTGTAAAACAGTAACGGGTATCTTATAGTCGCGGCACTCGATTATACCGTTTTAAATTTATTCGCAGAAAGCCAACCGAGAGTACTTCAGTAAGTTTAGTAGCTTAAGCCACGTTATGCAACACTGGATAGAGGTTATAACGCGTTAGCCCTAGCTTGCAGAGTTGCCAATCAGTTACATTGTTTCAACTAAATTAACGGTATATTCAAATGCTCTTTTGACATACTCCCCTCGTTGAAAGGAAGAGGAAAGGAAGAGGAGCTAACTTGTGAATTGCCCTACGCAGAGGGCCTTTAGAGGTATACAGATCCACGACTCGTGCTCGTTGGTCTTGTCAGTAAATAAATTCAGTGTTTCTTGCTAGGTTCCAGCATCGCGGAGGAAGGTTGTCCTCGTGCACTATGACTAGTTGACAGACCTGGAAGTTGACTTGCGGCCTTGTCTACTTGCCGCGAACTTGAAGAGAATGGATGGTAAGAGAGCCAACTTGGAGTCGTCTTCCTCTTCTGCTGGGTTATTGAGAGATTCATCTGGTGCTGACAATAAATGTGACCCAATTAGGAAATGGGCCGGCGACAATAGAGCTTCATCATTTGGGTCGTCCGCGACTGGCATGATGGGGCGTGAATTCAAAATGGCTTCTACTTCTGCCATGACGGCCAAGAGCTCTTCGTATGTAAAATTTGCTGCGTTTCAGCTGATTTAACAGCCGTCTCCCAGAGACCGCCGAAATGTGGGGCTGTGGGAGGAATGAAGCAAAATCAGAATCCCTTGTGAGCGCAATATAACTCTAGAAGACTCAAGGATTCAGGCTCCAGTAATGCACCTTGGAACTCCTTTATATTATTGCAGTAGATGCGTTGGAGATAAGAAAACATTAGTTGTAAGCTCGGAAACTAGTCCGATGGTAGCCTTCGTTGCAAAGCAAACAAATATCGAAGCGTAAGTTTCGTACGGGGACTTGCTTCGAATTTTGTACAATGTCAGGAAGGGCCCGCAGAAATCAACACCTGACAACTCCTCGCTGGCACGTGTACTACATCTTGAACAGTTGAATATCTAGCTGCAGGGAACACAGGATATGAAAATCATCTATAATGCTGGGTACTACAATATCACTTAAAGGTTTGACTATCATAGACTTCGGTTGCATCTCGATTGATGACTGAAGGCGTGGATTTACTGGATTAGGCAGACAAGGCCATTCGCTGTCCGACCTTTTTAGGAAGTCGGGTCCAGTAAACCACATGTTGTGCTCTAGATCCTTTACTGACTATCCTCTGGATAAGATGTCCGCATGATTTTTGCTGGTTGATACGTAGCGCCATTCAACATCGTGTATGTACGACTGAAGCTCAGATATCCTATGGGATTCAAAAATTGGCAATTACGACGAGTGTTTCCCAAGCCACCTTATACCTTTGAGATGTAAGGCTTGAGCTTTTGTTTAAACTTTTGATATGTTATATTGAGTAGCACGGCTGCACAGAGTTCAAGCCTTGGGATCGACCAGGATTGAATTGGAGCGACTCATGACCTTGCAACTAATAATATGATTATTATGTGACACCATGATTATGATAATTTTATGACACCATTGATTATGCTTGATTTGGAGGCGTCCGCAAATCCGTGAAGCTCGATTTGAAGTTGTTGTGAGGTTGATACATATAGTGGACTTTTCACTGTACATACTTTGCGCAATTAATTTTTTATGTAGTCCCAGACGATACCAAGATTTTTGAGAATTGGCTCATCCCAAGAAAATTTTCGGATAACTAAATCTAGAATGAACGTATTGCAAATCAGCGAATATTCGAGATACTTCTGATAGGATCATCCGTCTAGTAGAAGTCGAAGAAAACTCGAATTTCAACAGAAAAATAAATACGTCGTCTGATGGCTGCCATATTAGTCCAAGCATTTTCGTTGTCTTCAATTCGTCCAGCTGTTGAATTCGATCATCGTCAATCCAGCCTGACTTAGCATTTTTTAGATTTCCTTTTTCTTTTGTAGAGCTGTGTTTAGATCGTCTTCGCCAGTAAGAAGATCATCGACACATAGATCAGTTCGTAGTACTGCAGCTGCGAGAGGATATTCTGATTCGTGTAAGTTGGCTATGTGGCTATGTAACAGACTCCGCATGGTACATCTTTGTTATGTCTCCTGATAAATCAGAGGTTCTCTTGGCTGCACAGCTGCTGCTTGACCTTGACGTGAAACTGTTGAACCATCCCCAATGGATACTACATGACCTTGATTTGTTGAGAATTCATGCAAGAGAGTGTGATGCACTGTAAACAGTTGAAGTACAGAGGTGTATTTTTTACGAAATCCTTCCGTTAAGCTATGTTGGACATAAGTTGCCTTGCATGCATAAGATATCTTGGACAATAAACTTTGTGATGCTTTCGGCTTCTGACACCAATCACCTTTGCGGTTCTTGATTGAGATCCGCTGACGACCTTGTAAGAACTGGGATCGGCGTGTAAGTGTTTTACAAAAGTTGTCCCAATTGGATAGCTCGTCGAAATAATGTTTCTCATCGTAGCTGAGTCTAGGATCTGCGTTCACCAGATAGAACTAGGTGTATTATTATCGCGTTCATGATATCATCCGCGCTGCCCAAAGATAAAAGGGATCCTCGGATAGCTGACGGTGTATCAATTAGCCGCTGAAGTCCTACCGCTTCTGGTTTAACGATCGCTGGAAGGTTGAATAGGTTCGCAATGGATCTAAAAAGATGAGTACGCTATTATAATAACGGTCTATAACGAGTCGAACGAATGCCTTGGAGTAGTTATTTTCTGTTACTTGGTACGCCCTGACTACTTCAAGTGCTGGTCCTGGCAAATAGTTA
Organism: Drosophila eugracilis; assembly: GCF_018153835.1. Lineage (NCBI taxonomy): Eukaryota > Metazoa > Arthropoda > Insecta > Diptera > Drosophilidae > Drosophila > Drosophila eugracilis. Next base: position 27,899 of record NW_024573796.1, on the reverse strand, counting down.
ACAAATAATTAACTTTGTCGATCTGCAGAATTATTGGATCTGTAATATGCACTCATACTGAATACCCACGCCGTCTGCGGGCAGCGCAGCTACGAGACTTAGCATTAATTTGACTTAAAAGAATAATGTAAATGAGAATCAATTCGATCATTGGAGCGGCACCATTGCTGCTCCAATCAATAAAGAAGAATAAAGATATATACGAGGTGTGTTCAAAAAGTAAGGTGACTTTTCAAATTTCGCGGGCAACATATTTTCGATTATCGTTTTTTTTGTTTTGTTATATTGGTACACTCTTCCCTAACATCTGTACCAAGTTTCAATGGAACATCCTCTTTTGTTTGGTTGTGAGAGGCGTAAAGTTACAAGTTGTTTTGCGAGCTCGGCGATTTTTTGCTTTTTTCGGTCATGGCTCGTCTGGGCTCTTCCATTGGGACGATTGGGCTTTGGTTTCGATATCATAACCATATACCCATGATTCGTCACCAGTTATGACCCTTTTGAGTAAATCTGGGTCGTCGTTGACGTCATTCAACAGCTCTTGAGCGATGCTCATGCGACGGTTCTTTTGGTCAAAATTCAGCAATTTCGGAACAAACTTCGCTGACACACGACTCATACCCAAAACGTTTGAAAAAAATTTCATGGCACGAGCCAAGCGATATACCGACATCTTCAGCAACTTCTCTGATAGTGATTCGACGATTTTCCAAAACAATTTTCGTCACTGCTTGAACGTTTTCATCAGTTGTTGACGTGCTTGGGCGTCCAGAGCGAGGCTGGTCATTGGCATCTTCCCGGCCATCTTGGAAGAGTTTGTACCACTTGTACACATTTTTTTTACTCAGAACAGTTTCACCGTATGCCACTGTCAACATTTCAAGTGTTTCAGAGCACTTAATTTTATTTTTTACACAAAATTTGATGCAAATCCTTTGATCCATATTTTTCGATAGCAAAAAATCGCCGAGCTCGCAAAATAACTTGTAACTTTACGCCTCTCACAACCAAACAAAAGAGGATGTTCCATTGAAACTTGGTACAGATGTTAGGGAAGAGTGTACCAATATAACAAAACAAAAAAAACGATAATCGAAAATATGTTGCCCGCGAAATTTGAAAAGTCACCTTACTTTTTGAACACACCTCGTATTAAAACCATAAACTTATTCTTATCATATCTGTGGACTGGGAATATACCTGCACTGTATGGCGACCAATTGTGACCAAACGCATTACACTTCGTGGAGACCAACTGCCCACGTTTCATGGCGACCGTGACAGAGAACTAGAGCATCAAAAATGACTGGGCGTGAAATAGTATTCAAACATGCGGAAATAAGCGAAGAGATGCAAAAGAAAGCAATTGACTCCGCGTTAGAGGAACTTAACGAATGCGAGAGCGAGATTGCCAAACATATCATACGTCTCACATAAGGAGCAACACTTCATTTACTTCTACATGGGCCAACTAGCCATTCTACTGTTCAAAACAGACTAACAATTATCTGAGTGAGTAGAGATGAAGCCGTGGCTAAGAGAGGGGGCGTGAAAAACATGATAAATAAGAGAATAGCGCATATTAAGTGGCTATTATTCACAAATCAACCGCCACCTCCCTGGGCAACAGCCCAAAAATTACAAGAAGAGCTCGATTTCCATAAATCAGGTCTTGAAAAAATAAAGCCAAACGGTCCAGCTCACTCAGTAGTTAAGCAAATAAATCGAAGCAAACTAATTATTCCACCACCAAAACAGCTACCAAAAAAAAACAGAAGGAATGCCCAAAGGATTGCCCAGGAGTGAGGACACTTGGTTTTGTTTCATTTGCTTCATAATTCTTTATTTGATTGCTGGAGCAGCCTTAATGCCGCTTCCAACGTCCAGTTGTTTCTCATGCCATGGTTGTATCCAGATCCAGGTCCAGGTCCAAGTCCTTTTGGACCAATGTCACGGTCTACTTTGTGTTAATGACTTATGTGATCTGTCCAATTCTGCATTAGTGTTTGATAGTTCTTTTGATAGTTCATTCCATTCCATTATACTCTTCTACTGAAATATAGGTCGCTTTCATATTTTTTGCTTATTGCCCTTTGTGTATCAATACTTGAATATACATAGATATATAATATGTATATTTTGTTTCAAATTTTCTTTATTTTATTTCATTTTCTTGTCGTAACTTATTTAATAACATTTTATTATATTGTTCATCATTAATATTTGTTATTTGTGTGCTTTGTTTTCTTTTTTTTTTAATTTTATCCAAGTCATTTGCTTGGCTCATATACCTTATTCTCAAACATTTATTATGGAGTTTGTACAATTTATAAAAGCAATTGGCACACATTATGAAAACAATTATTAATAACATTATATTAAGAAATTCAAAATCAATGTTATTTGGTTCAACCCTTGGTTGCTGGTGCTGGCTGCACAGGCTATACTTCTATAATGGGGCTCCGGTGCTGGCTGCACAGGTGTACTCGCAATGGGGTGAACATAGTCAGTCATCCGGGCACGTCTTCTTTAATTTGGAAATGGCAGTTTTCTCTGGTGGAGGCAATGTTTTTATATTTTTGGCAATTCTTTGTATTACAGGGTTGGTGGATGTGTGTGTGGCTGTGGTTTGATTTTTATGGACTGCTGGTAAATTTTTTATGTGTTCAACTTCGGCATGTATTTTTACCGAGTTGTTCGAATTTATTGCATCGCCGCTGTTCAGCAGCTTCAGTAGTTTTGCTTTTCTGGCTTTTAATCTATTGACAACGCTACTATGTTTGGCACACATCACACTCTACTCACGTCGTTTCTTCTTGTGGTTCCTTTTTTGTTATTTCTGCGTTGTTGCTGTCATTGCCGTTGTTGCCGTTGTACAAGGTAAATGAACGCTTCCTCGAATCGTTTGAAATTGCTGTAGGTTTCGTCGAAGTTTGGCAATTTTAAGCTTGGCAATCGGGATTGATGTGCGTTTGTTATTGTGTTAAGAAGAGTAGACTCGTGGAGGCTAGAGCGCCATTGTTTGTTAATGAGTGATTTTAATTGGCTTTTTGTCTCAACAAATAAGATTTCAAGCACTGCGCGTCCGTCGTCGTTGAGATTTAATTCTTCGATTCTAGTTTGCAGCTGCGATAACTGCCGAAAATATGCCTCAAGAATTGGCACATTGTAGTCTAGGGATTTCATTTGAGTTGGATTCTACGCGACCAGCTAAACGTTTGATGTTGTCCTCAACCTTTGATCGTTGTTGCCGCAAGGAAGGGAACTTCTCGTTGGTGGTCTTAGTTGATTGGAGGCATGGCGTTGAACTTGACTGTAAACTGTGCAACCACTGGATAGAGGGAAGGGTCTACAGTTCGAGAAACAACAGTTCCGCTACCGGGAATTAGTTAACCCTAATCCACAAATTGGCAAATGCGTAGACACAAAGTCAGCAAAAGGGGACTCTTGCGCATGTGTATGTTTGTGCTGTAACGGAATTCTTCATCCGTGTTTGTGTACAAGTTCACCACTGCTCGTGGCTGCAAATCGCTGATTAGATAGGGGTGAAGAGTTTTGCAATAACTCAACGCCTCAACGCTGGCGATGATCCGGAATATGGTTGACTTGTCTCCAAAAAGGTCGTCGCTCGTCGTTCGTGCGATGCGCCGTACACTTTTCCAAATCTAAACCCAATTCTGAACCTCCGCTTATTCCGTTCTGCGTTCTGTCACAGTCGCCAAAATGTTTGCTCGACTGCCGAACTTGTTTTATGTTCACCGGGAGCAACGCGTTAGCGCTAGCTTGCAAAGTTGCCATACAGTTACATTGTTTAAATTAATTTACGTTAAATTAAAATGTTCCTCCGACAGTGTCCATCATTAAACCAGTTTAAAGGAAACAGATTTCCTTATTGTAAAAATCATGTTCAAGGTAGTGTTTGTGCTCTAAACAATGAATACAACGATTTGGATTTTTTTTAAAAGTAGTTCAAAATAAACAAAACACATCTACTTGCATTCACACCGTGCTAAAGTTAAAACCATTTGTGACAAGACCAGTTTCACGAAAACTATTTCAATAAATAATTAAATTTCTTGAAGAAATTTATTATTTTTTCTTTAATTTAATGGGTATCTATTTGAACATCCTTTCCAATACCTTCTTAAAAAAAAAAATATGTTAATTATAATCGAAGGAATGGAGTTAAAAAAAAAATTTCATTGTATCAATAATTAATAAATGTGATTATTATTGATTATCATTGTGTGAAATGAAAAAAAATGGTTGTCTTACTTTTTATGAATCTGGTCCTATTGACGTGAGAATTTCAACTAAACTGAAGACACCAAGTATCGAAAATATCCAAGCTTTTTGTTTACTCATACAAGATTGATTGGTCGAATATAATCCCTTAAACGGATAAGTACAACGAGTTGTTTGATATTTTTAAAAATTAATAAAGATATTGTATCAATTAATATTCAAGGTTTCATTGACAATAACAAAAAATGTATTTGTTGAGCAAATAAGAGTTTTCAGTTGCTTTAGAATAAAAAAATCGGAACAGTTCCAAATTAACTCCGCAAGACCATGCCGAATGAATGAAGAAGTACAGCTTAACAACAAAAGCTTCTAGCCACAGCAGTTCTACAAAAGCTCTCAAAAGCGCATGCGCTACAAAATAACAGTAAAGCGCATCCAAAACTGAGACAATTAGAAACTGCTGATAAACCCGCCGCTGCTTATCCGTCATTTCTTTGGATGCTTGGCCCAACATTCACGCCCCGTTCAAGGCTTGCCCTTCAACAAACTTCTTGAGGGGCAGCAGACACAGCCTAGACACTGCACACCTTGTCGTTCCAAAAACTGTCTTTAGTACGGCAACGGTTCAGTTTTACAGATCAAAACGCTGTTGCTGCCAAACTCCAATGGCCACCTCATCGTTGCGCTTATTGTTCCCTTATGCTTCACGAACTTGCTCTCTGCATAGAACTTCCCTTTTTCCACATCGCCTTTGGCACCAGCTGCAACATAGTAGTCACTGTCGTAGTCAGCTATTTCCAAATCCAGTGAGACCTCGATGTCCTGGTATTCCTGAAGTTGATGGGTCATTTCTTCGCGCAGTCGAATAAGCTTCTTCTCGAGCTGAGCCACCTCTTGGCAGTGATGCTCGCGAGTGTTATCTAGTTTCTGCTCCAATTCACATACGAGCACAAAATCGTGAGTCTTGGCATTTAGACCGTCCATACGAACACGACTCGAGCGCAACTCTTCTTCCGATCGGCATTGGTCACGTTGAATTTGCTCAACTCATTTAAACGCGACTCGTACAAGCGGGCATTTCCCTTAGCAGTGCTGCACTCCTTGGTTTTCTTGTCCAGACGGTTCTTCAGCTCCTCCTTTTTCTTCCACAGACGCTTGCTATCGATCTCACCACGGGCACGATCTCTGGCCGTATCATTCAGAAGACGACGCGTTTCCAGCAGCTCAGCCTCAAACATGTTCTTGATATTGGTCGTCTCACGGGTGACCATGTCCCTGGTGGTCTGCACATCGATACTCAGGCGGGAATTCTCTGTCTCCAAGTAATGCACTTGGTCAATACAGGGGGCCAGACGATTTTTCGGGTTCTACAGATCAACCACCTCAGCCCCGCGATAGTGGCAGGTGGAGCTCAGGGGGCTGGAGACCGCTGATGAAGCGACACACGAGGCTTTCTTGGGGTGCAAAAATCTCCAGAAACTACCCATCCAAAGGCAGACCGTTTCCTAGTTGGATTTGTCCAACTTAAAGCAAATGAAAAACCAGGCTGCCTCCAATTAACAAATCCACACGCTGTCCTCTGTAAAATCTCGGATATGCCAGAACCACATTGACAGGAACCTTCCAGTTGGAGACATCTATGTTTAGACCAGGTTGACGTTCTGCGATGTGAGACGCCGACACTGCCTCAATACATACTGAATACGTGGATAGGCGAAACTTCAGGCAAACATTAACCGTAGTGACTTCAGTATCTCCAAGGCCAGTCACCGCTACAGAGCACTCGGACCGATAAAGCTGAAGTTGGCTGGCCAGCCGCGACGTGATGTGACGGGGCGAAATCAAGTAGCGCTCGGCAGGGCAGGAAGTCTCCTGATCGGCCACGAACGAGAATTTTGGCAGTTGGCAAGAACACTGCTTCAGCGTGGCGATCCTGGGCCGCAAACGCGTTAGATGGCGGAGTCTGAGAGGTCACAACGCCAGCCTCACTGGCAGGATTCACGCAAGGATGTAATAGATCCCCAAGTTGACAGGATGTCAGCACTGTTTCCTGCGAAAGTGTCTTCCGACGTCGCCTTTGTGGCAGGGTCCAGCTTTCGAAAGATGATCTAGATGTGGAGGCATCCTTGAACTTCGTCGGCCGTCCCGGAACTCATGAGGGTCCGCATATGACCATTGAATCGGTCAGATAACTCCCGAAGAGTTGCAACAGATCCCGGCTCGACTACCCTTAGTTGGAGAATCTCGCTGATGTGAGCCTGAAAGATTATTCGTCGATTACTGAAATGGTTGCGCAAAAGATCAAGGGAAACATCATAATTCGCGTCAGTTATCTCCAACGCTCTCACAGTCTCCAAGGCTGACTCCCGCAGACGTGAAATGGGCCACCTGAGTTTCTGCATCGGCCAAGTGAGGATGGTTGTCAATCGTCGTCTTAAACAGGGTTCAGAAATCCGGCCACTGGATATAGCCACCGCTGAATGTTGGCAGTTCGAGTGGATGAAATTCCAGCACCAGACTCCATTATGTATTTTATGTAAGTGCACGGTTATTACAACCAAAACAACCAGTTTACGAGGGACTTTTTAACTGATTACAATATTTAAAACGCGCTGTGATCACGTTGGGGTCACCAAAATGTTGAGCAACTAAGAGTTTTTAGTTGCTTTAGAATAAATAAATCGGGGCAGTTCAATTTCCAAATTTGTATTACGAGTTCAAATCAAAACCAAATTAATTCCCCAAAACCATGCCGAATGAATGCAGAAGTACAGCTTAACAACAAAAGCATCGAGCTACAGCAGCTCTACAAAAAGCTCCCAAAAGCGCTTGCGCTACAAAGTAACACACACAGAAAACCAAAAAACTTGCAAACAGATGATTGCAAAGAATTTTATAACAAAACATTTCAAAATCTGATCAAATTAAATTATATTAATCATTATTTAACGTATAACATTTTAAAAGTTGGTATCGTTGATCGATTTAAGACGACCGTCAATAATATGATGTAGAAAGAGTTCGGCTTTTAGGGTACCTACAAATGGATTAATATTTACAAGACATTGATTGGGGAATATAATAACACATATCATAAAACAATGCCTATGGTGGCGATAAGGCAATCAAATTATTTCCAACGAATCTAATACAGAAAAAGAATAATATTGGAAGAATATTAAATTCAACGGTGCCATTCTGAAGACCCTTAAATCTATAATATAAATCTTCACCTATTTTAGTTCGTTGTTTGTGTAAAAGCAATTATGATAAGAGAACTTTAAATATAAAATGTACTCAATATTTTGAAACAATAATAATTGAACGTGTTTTGGCGAACGGTGAGATTAGGCAAATAGTTGTTAAAAAATCAATCGACATGAATAAAGTTATACTCAACGAATACATCAACAATTATATACAAACTGATCATATTACAATATCTTGAGAGAGAGAGAGAGAGAAAGCGAGGGGTCAATGACAACAAATCAAATAGCCGATTTGAGAGCAAAAGAAAAATATATGATACCTATGCATACACATTTAATGGTATATAATTACATGCATAATAAATTAATAAAATGAAAATAAATTTACTGTTACCATTATTTGAATGTGGGCTTGGAATATGTGATATCAAAATCTAAGTATATATAATGATTCAGCGACAACAAAGACAACAGCAGCAGAAGAGTCTGCTGCCCCACAATCGAGGATGCAGTTGAAAATTTCAGCCAAAATTTAATTAAAAAATAACCGTTATTGGATAAATAATTGATACGTCTACTGTGTTTCATAAATATTTTAAAATACAATAGTCGAGAAGTGTTTTCGATATTCGATGTAGTTATTATAACGATTACAAAAATAAAACATTACGAATTTACAGTTATCAATATAATGTTGTAAACAATCGAAATATTTTGGAAAAAAGTTATTTATTAGAACGAGGCTTAAGCAATCATTATGTTAATAATTATTATGATGAAATCCGACCCACTTCTCAAAGCACTCAGTCAGATAAAACGTTGGAACGTTTAACATCAACGATCATGAACATGTCTTGCATATGAATATGTTATAAAAAAAATATGACGTTTACAACCAAAATTATGATTTCACTCAAAAATATCTAAATATTCTCTCTTCTTCTCTCGAAAATATGCAGATGCGATTATACCATATTGAAAATTTGAATATTATTTTTATTCAAAACGAAATACACGATGATGTAAGTTGTGAAAAAGAGATACAACGACAACAATATTGCAAATACATTCAGCAAAAAATTAATTGATGAACATGACGCATAACAAATTATGACTTCCTATGAAATTTTGTAAGCAACAACATTAATATAATAATATATAATATATATATAATATATAATTATATAATATAAACATGCGCTCCTGCATTATATTCATTTTTTTTGTTTTATTCTAGCTCAATAATAATGCGTTAAGCTTATTCCACTCATCCTGTATACAGTATGTCAAGAAACTCTTTACACACTGACAAAAAAACATATTTTTTGACTTTGCATGAAAAAATAACGCCTTTAGCTATTCTTTTTCAATATCTTTTTAATGAAGAACTATTATTTAATGAGTTTAAAATAAGTATGTGAAAGAATAACAACAATACAACGCAAGGGAAAATTTTAAAGCAACAAAATATAAGTTTACACATTTTTGACTCTGTCATATTTGTCATTTCGAGCAGATTGCTAGAATGTTTGACTTTGTGTAGATCAAGTAATGTGAATTACCTATGATTTGCTTACATCCAGAATGTAAACCATTTGCTTGAAAATATAAGCGCGAGAACTGAGAGGATTGCAATAATTGCGTTTCTATCCACAAAAAAAAATATTACACTAGGAGCTGTCAGGAATTAAGAGAGTTTTAGAAAATATTGAGGCATGATAAAATGCCTAATATACAACCCACAAATGTAACTCCCATTGAGGCATGATAAAATGTCTCAATATACAACCCACGCACGTAACTACCCGCACGTAACTCATTTTAGCTCAAAATTTGTTATAACTATACATACTACACACTGCTTGGAGGGAGGAGAGGAGGCTCAATTTAGGGTGAGTGGAGGGAGAGTTTAGAAACCAGTAACACACACGTCACTTCCACAACAACTGATACTGTAACCGGAAATCCGCATTAACAACAACTGATAAAATCACATTTACAGAAGTGCATCACAAGCCTTACACACATAAAAGTGTGCCAGAGGTCGAATTGTTCCATATGACGTATATCCTACATACTCACTCTCAACATAACAAATTTTGCTCGGTTCTCTTTATCGATTTTTATACCCGTTTTTGGTAGAGTAAAAGGGTATACTAGATTCGTTGAAAAGTATATAACAGATAGAAGGAAGATCAGGATCAATAGCGAAGTCGATTGAGCCATGTCCGTCTGTCCGTCCGTCCGTCCGTCCGTTCGTATGAACGCTGAAATCTCAGGAACTATAGCAGATACAAAGTTGAGATTAAGCATGAAAATTCTTGAGGGTCCCGGACAGCGCTAGTTTACTACAGCATCCTGCCACGCCCACTCTAACGCCCACAAATCGGAAAAAAATTAAATTGGTGAAATCTCAGGAACTATTGGAGTTAGAAAGTTGAAATTCAGAAGGTATAATCTGTAGATGCCAGCGCATCTTATAGTGGTTCTATTATCCAGCCACACCCACCCTTACGCCCACAAGGCTCAAAAGACAGTTTTCGGATTTTCTAGAAAAGCTTATATCTCGGTAACTGTAAGAGATAGAAAGTTCGAATTAAACATGTAGGTTTTTAGGATTCTCCCAATGCGAATTGTTTTTTCCGATCAAGCCACGCCCACTCTAACGCCCACAAAACCCGAAAAACTAAAAGTGCAAAAATCTCAAAAACTATAAGAGCATACATAACACGTATTTAAGACATGCCTCTGCAACTTGCCACGAAGTTGCATCTGGCCACGCCTACTCTAACGCCCACAAACCGCGGAAAACTGTGGCGTCTATAATATTATTATGAATTCCTTCGTTTGACCTTGTGTAACTTATTTCTGTTAATATCTATCGATTTACCAAATATTTTTCAAATCGGAAATCGGCTCGGAGTAACACATTTCGATGTTTCTTGCAAGTCAACCTCGCAGGTGCACAAAAATGATTCTCAACAATTCAGGCATTTTTATATTCCTCCCTCCTGTAATTTCTTTATCGCAATAATAAATAAAACCGTGTAATAATAGCCATCTGAAATAGCTACTGCAAATAAGTATTCTAGTCTTATATAAAAGTAGGTCGCAGTTTGGATTATATACTACATTATAATATAATAATATATTATAATATATTTGTTAAGTTTGCTGCTTGTGCTGGAAGCTAGGAGCGGGGAGCGGAGAGCAACCAGCTAATCGCTCTCGCACTTTGGGAAGATGCGTGGGAGCGAGAACAAAAACGGGAAGAGGGCAAAGGCAGTCGTCATCGGAAAGCGAGAGAACACGCACGTTGCATCTAACGCAGGACGCTATTTGATATGTCATAATAAACGTGAATTTTGTGAATTTGCCTTTTGTGTTTTTTATTGCATGGGAACCCCTCTTACAATGACTTTACATGGTGGCCCATAAGGGGACCCTGCAATCGCAAACATAATCGAAAATTCTTAATTCTGTGTAAATGAGCGCCATTAGATCGCAACTGCGTTAAGTTTGCAAGTCGTCTCTGGATATCGCAAAAAGTAAAGAAGAAAGGAAACGGCGATACATAGACTCAGCTACGGAAGTTTCTGGACCTTTCTGGACAATTTCTTCGCTTCTTTTGGGATGGATTCTTGTCCATAATGGAATCGCAGCTGCACCAACACTACAAGCCGGCGGCTCTGTGAATCACGGAAGAGGAGAACTACGATACATAGGCGCAAGACGACAGTTTTTTGAATTTTGGAGACGGTCGTTGATCTTCGCTTTGTCTTGGGGTGGATTCTGGTATACATAACTGAGTAAGTAGACAATTTTTGTGCGAAATAAAATTTACTTTTCTATTAAATTATTATTTTGGGTGATGAGTTGTGCGAGTTATGGTTCCAGTTACGAGGGATTTTTCAGAAGTCCTCTATCGGTTATTTTTTTTAAAGGTTGGGTGAAGTTGATTTTTTAAAGTTCATGAAATTTCAGAAATTTAAGTGCTTTATCATTCAGGTCCAAATCTAGACTGGCGATTGTATTTTTCAGCGATGACCAAGAAGCCGCCGCTGCCGAAAGAGAACATAGAATTATATAGACTATACATAGGGCTTATACACTAATACAAGAAAATATAAGAATGTTTATTCCAGCAATCCGTTTTCTGCTTGTGTCATATTTCCTGGTGGCGATGGGGCATCCTGTTGCGATGTCAGCAGTTGTACGGGGGGCAACGACTCGAGAGTGTCTGGCTGGGTTCCATAACAATGTTTGAATTGCAACATAATTGCACCCAGATGTGTGGGTACAAGTTAGCGACCAGTTAGCGTACCGTTTCCAGGGTAGCTCTGGGAGGTTTGGCCGGAGGCTCGATGCCTACCGACTGGTCGGTAACTCCCCTCCTGTATTGAAGTGACGGCCAAAACGAAGAGGTGGACGCCACGAAACTTGGTTCTGGTACGGTCGTGAAAATAACCCTACTCCTTGTGTTGATCCATAAGAGCGATGCCAAGGCTCCAACTATTATTAATAAATATACTGCTCCGAAATTGGTAGTTGTGATTGTATTTTTCAGCGATGACCAAGAAGCCGCCGCTGCCGAAAGAGAACATAGAATCTTATATACTATACATAGGGCTTATACACTAATACAAGAAAATATAAGAATGTTTATTCCAGCAAACCGTTTTCTGCTTGTGTCATATTTCCTGGTGGCGATGGGGCATCCTTTTGCGATGTCAGCAGTTGTACGGGGGCAACGACTGGAGAGTGTCTGGCCGGGTTCAATAACAATGTTTGGATTGCAACATAATTGCACCCAGATGGGTGGGTACAAGTGGCCGACCAGTTAGCGTACCGTTTCCAGGGTAGCTCTGGGAGGTTTGGCCGGAGGCTCGATGCCTACCGACTGGTCGGTAACTCCTCCCCTCCTGTATTGAAGTGACGGCCAAAACGAAGAATTGGACGCCAAGAAACTTAGTTCTGGTACGGTCGTGAAAATAACCCTACTCCTTGTGTTGATCCATAAGAGCGATGCCAAGGCTCCAACTATTATTAATAAATATACTGCTCCGAAATTGGTAGTTGTGATTTTCTTCCAATAAATTATCGAATTTGAAGCATTGATTGATTGTAAATTAAGATTGTGTAAATTAATATCCTTAATATGATCGGTAAAGTTTATATTTTGGATAATTTGAATTGAGGCTTCGATTTTTTCCGCCAATTGGAACAGCTGTTTATCATTGGGGATTTTATTGACATACACCTCACAGTTTTCAATTCGATACAATAGTAGAGTTCATTGTATTAAAAATTAAAACGTGTGCCGGTTCTACTTCAGTAATTATTTCTTGCATTCCGACATTTTTAACTTTACAATTTGCAGTATTAAAAGTAAATATACTATTAAGACATTAGGATTGGACATTATTCTTGGTTCAATTGTGTTTTCGCAAATAAAGTACTTATGGACCTTATTACATCTGTTCGTATAATAATTTATGTCTTTCGTGCTATGGTATGCCATATAGTTAGGCAGGATTAGGAATTTAGATCCATTTATGGGCAAGGGGATTATATGTGTAAATTGGTATGCGTTTTTCTTAACATCTTAATTTTAAAATTGATCTTGCCTTCGCTCATGAAACTATCTAGTTGTAGTAGGTCAATGATGTGCTGGTCGGACATATTCCGGAATAATGGGTTATTTGATTCTTGTTTGATTACATTCAATTCTAGTTCTGATATAATAAAATTCGGTACAATGTTTAGCTTAGTTAGTAGTAAGCTTTTTTCTATATTACTTAAATAATTAGTCAATACATCAATGTTCATATTGATTCTTGATATGTGTTGTTGTGTGTGCAAATGTTGGTGTTCAGAGTTTACAGACTTGAAAATGGTATTTTTATAATTGTTTAGAAAGCGATTGATTATTTGCTGCTCTTTATTAATGTGCTTCGTAATATTTTCGAATCTTGCCTTAATTTCACTATTGAATAACTCCTGATTATTTATATTTGTTGTTAGTTCCCTCTAGTTTTCTATAATGACCTTTAAGTTGTCATCGATTCTCCGTCCGTCGGCGTCGTCTAAATTACCTTTACCACTCTAACTTTTAGTTGTTGTAATTTGGTCGATAGACTTTCAATTTCCTCGTTTGAGTTAGAGTTTGTCTTTTGTTGGTCAATTGCTATTTCGAAGTTCAGAACACCATCGTTAAAATCTAGTAAGTTAATTCTATGCGTAAGATATTTGTATGGTTTTATTATCTTAGCCTCTCCCAAATTTATTTTTAGTAAAGGGGTATCGTTTGTTAATTATTGGACTTTCAAGTCTTAGGCTGTGATGAATGCGAATCTGTAAGATCAATAGGAGTTGTTTTAATCGTGTTCTTAATTTTAGCTTTGTGTAACTTTTGTTTCCTAGTTGATGTTAGTGTAATTCTGTTGTCTTTAAAAACCTTGTGTTGGGAATTGAGTTTGTTTTTGTTTGTTCTCTTTTCTAAATATTATATCATTCCCCCTAACTGAGATTGGTGGTACTCTGTCTTTATTCAATTTTTCAATTCTAAGATTCATATTTTTTTCCAATTGCTCATTGATTTTTGGGTAAATGGTATTTTGATACTTATTGAGTTTCTGTAAGTAATCATGATCCGTATTGTAAGTAATGTTTTTATTGAATATGGGAACAACTCAAAGGGTGTGTATTTAGTTGCCGAATGTATGGCATTATTGTACGTAGTTAGTGTTTCGAAAAATATTTCCTCGTGATCAAGTTATTAGTCTTTCTATTTTAAAAAATAATTCTATATATTTCGGTGAGTGAGGAATGCAAACTTTCTACGGGTGAATTTTTCGTGGATTGCTAGAACGATGTGACATGGGTAATGTGTTGTATTGTTTACAGAAGTCGATAAATATTTTCCCTGAAAACTCAGTACCCTGATCATATACTAGTTTTGCTGGAACACCAACAAAACAGAAATAATGTCTCAAAGATTTGACTACGTTTATACAACTTCTAGCTGGAATTGAATAAGCGGTAGCAAATTTCGAGAACTTATCGATCAGGGCGAGAATTGTCTGAGCATTTATCGTGTAAATGTCCATGTGCACAATTTGTAACTGTACTTCAGGGATTTCGGTCTTTTGATACAATGTTTTGGGTGGTCTTCTGTCATACTTTAGTGTTTGACATACGGGAAATAAACTGTTCTCTTAAAATGGTTTAACGTTTCCTCTATTCCGCAGTGGCTGCTTTTTAGATCCTCCCTAGTCGTGATATCTGTCAGGAGATATTTGCATCTGATCAATTTGTAATTACGAAAATATTTAACGTAGGCTTCCTCTATTAATTTGAACTTTGAATTTGGTTCCTTAAAGTTCATCAAACATGTCAAGGGTCTGTGATCGGTTACTATTTGGAATTTTTGACCAAAAAGATAAAGTCGAAAATATTTGGTTGCCCAAATAATGCCTAACATTTCCTTCTTGACAGTTGAGTAATTAGTTTCTCGCTCGTTAAGTGTTCTGCTAGCGAACGATACTGGTCTGTCAGAACCCAAAGTTCCTTGCGACAGGACCGCCCCTATTGCCACATTTCTGGTATCTGTGGTCAGAAAAACCATCCATTTTTTTAAAATCTGGATATCTCAATAGCGGGTCGTTACAAAGAAGGAGAAAAAATTATAATGTCGTCTAAATATACCAAGCAACA
This sequence comes from Drosophila eugracilis, assembly GCF_018153835.1. Taxonomy (NCBI): domain Eukaryota; kingdom Metazoa; phylum Arthropoda; class Insecta; order Diptera; family Drosophilidae; genus Drosophila; species Drosophila eugracilis. The sequence continues at coordinate 12,729 of NW_024573796.1, read as the reverse complement.
ATTTCCGTTGAGATCGGCTAACACTTTATCCATTACCCTTTGGTTGCCGGACAGTCCGACAGGCATACGAATAAATTCATAATGTCCCCCTAGTGCTGTGAAAGCTGTCTTGGATGTGTCTCTAGGTTCCATTTCGATTTGATGGTAACCACTACCCACATCTAAGGCCGTGAAATATTTGCCTCTACCGATTCTGTCCAGGACGTCATTAATGTTGGGCATGGGATATCTGTCCTTTACTGTTTTTTCATTTAATATCCTGAAATCCACAACCATTCTCCATTTCTTTATTTTTGACGCATCCAGTTTTTTTGAAACCAAGAAATCTGGAGCGCTCCATGGTGAATGACTGTGTTTAATTATGTTTTGGTCTAATAGTTTGTTTATCTGATTCTGAATCTCGGTAGACTCTGTAGGTCTGAATCTGAACGGTCTACAAAATACCGCTTTTTCGTCCGTCGACTTCATTTTGTGTTTAACTATTTGACCATACGGAGTCCTTACCGCGGTAAGGTGAGGCGCACTCAGGAAGCACTGCTACTATTATCCATGGTAACGGGTGAGGGTGTTTTCCTGACGTATAGGTTCACTAGTGGTCTGTTTCCTACTAACGCCTTTCATAGTGATCTTGCTAGCAGGGAGTAGGCTCTTGACTTTTGAAATATTCGGCATCAAATTAATTTATTAATACCTTAGCGAAAAAGTGTGCTCTTAATGTATTGTGTTTTTGTCTATTTTTTTTTTTTATGTGTACTTAATTTATAGTTTGTATTATTCTTAAGTGTAATGAGTGTTGGTGCGTCTTGGTGTAGTGACACTCAGGTGTTGTATTCTTGTGGCAATTACCTGCGAATGTGCACAATATAATTTATCTTCTTTTTCTTTATTTTCTGAGGCCTCAAGTGTCAACTGAAACCTTTTTCCAATTAAGTTCGCTTGAGCTATTATGTTAAACACCCTTTACAAAACACGCCGTGGGATTGGAAGGACTTTTTCACGATACCCAAAAAAAAATATAAATTATTGGACACCCGTCTTAATAACAAATTTGTTTATTTTCCCCATCTTCTTTCTTTTTTTTTGTTTTTCTTTTCTTTCTAGAGTTGTTCGCGTATGAAATTAATTTACAACATTTGCCATAAATATTGAAAATTACGTTCTTACAAAACACGCCAATAGATTGTAGAACTATTTCACTGAACACTCACTTTCCGAAATACTCTTTTTGTTTCCTTTTTTTTCTTGAATTCTTTTTAATTTAATTTAATATCCACTATATATATATATATAAACTTCCTTTACGCACAAAAAATAACTTCATTTTATTTATGCATTTTTTTTTTCTTTATTTTCTTTATATTTATTTCTTTTTATTTATCTGCCACGAATTTAATTTCCTTTCTTCAGACACAACCTGCACATATATATATCTCCTGCTTCACTTTATGATCTGCTCTTATTATTTATTATTTTTTATATATATTTTTTTTTTATCATTTCCCACTTTGTATTTGTAACGGCTGTGTGTCTTGATAATTATTTTACGTCTTTCTTTTCTCACACTTTTTTATTTTAATGGTTTACATTTTGGCACAAGAATACTTCGCTTGACTTTTTGTGTGTTCCTCTTACAAAGTAATTGTGATGAAGCGATACATTACACGGTTCGTAATACGGCTGCGCCAGTTATGGTTCCAGTTACGAGGGATTTTTCAGAAGTCCTCTATCGGTTATTTTTTTTAAAGGTTGGGTGAAGTTGATTTTTTAAAGTTCATGAAATTTCAGAAATTTAAGTGCTTTATCATTCAGATCCAAATCTAGACTGGCGATTGTATTTTTCAGCGATGACCAAGAAGCCGCCGCTGCCGAAAGAGTACATAGAATCTTATATTCATAGGGCTTATACACTAATAAAAGAAAATATAAGAATGTTTATTCCAGCAATGCGTCAAATTTTTCTGCTTGTGTCATATTTCCTGGTGGCAAGGGTCGGGGCATCCTGTTGCGATGTCAGCACTTGTAAACGGGGCAACGACTCGAGAGTGTGGTGGCCGGGTTCAATAACAATTTTTGGATTGCAACATTTCTGCACCCAGATGTGTGGGTTCAAGTGGCCGACCAGTTAGCGTACCGTTTCCAGGGTAGCTCTGGGAGGTTTGGCCGTTGGCTCGTTGCCTACCGACTGGTCGGTAACTCGCCCGAAGTTCGGTTTTACGCTGGTCAACATGAAAGCGCAATCGGATGCTCCTACTTTGGAGCAGTTGGTTAACTTGCAGTCGAATCGATTTCAGTCCGTGAAATTCCTGTTGCAAAATTTTAAGAAGGATTCGCAATCGAGAAAAACGACGATTTACCTGAAGAAAGGGCTGGAAGAAGTTGAAGAGTTACGAAGCGCATTAAGCGAGGAGGAGCGGTACATGGATGCCTATTGCGCTTTCGCGGAGGATTTGGACAAACTTGGACCAGAGGCTTGTGCGCCTCCGCCGCTAGTGTCTGGGAGCGCCGATGCGAAAGTGCGGCTGAACATGCCCCAGATGTCGGTTCCGAAGTTCTCCGGCGCGTGTGTTTGATTGGCCAGGCTATTATGATTCCTTCACGAGCCTAATCCACAACAACGGCAATCTGAGTAGTGTGCAGAAGTTGCACGTACTCAAGAAGTCGCTGCCGAGGGACCGCGATAATGACATCCGTCAGATGAAAGGAACTATTCGGTGGCTTGGGATTGAAGATCAAGAGGTACACAATCCCCACCTCGTTTTCGCCCACCACATAAAATGCCATCGTTGCCTAGGCTACAGAAGGACAACACAGAGTTAATATGGTCGATGTTAAGCACGGTCAATGTTTGTCTGGCTACATTCCGCCGCGTTAAAGCCTTGAACAGGGAGTCGCAGCACTGGCTGGCACACTACATAGCATCGAGGCTACCCAAGGAGACCCACAACGTTTGGGAGCACTGCACAGTGCACAGGAGCACGATAGGCGCCCTAGCGGCGCCTGTTACCACTTCTGCGGCGACCATATCCTGCGTCGTTGCTCAACGTTTTTGGGCCTAGACTGCTACCAGAGGAAGGACATAGTAAGCAGGGCTAAATTATGCATTAATTGTCTAAGTAAGGCGCATGCCCTTTCGCGCTGCACGAGTAATGAAGGCTGTCAAGTTTGTGGGCAGCGTCATTACACATTGTTGCATTTCCCTGTTTTGGCTCATAGCCAGTCGCCGAGCGGTGTGCCGCCGCATCATGTGGCGCCGACTTCTAGTGCACCTGCAGATAGGGAGAGCGTATCTCAACAGACAACGACAGACCAGAACCCCGGCGCATCATACGAATGCTATTCAGCAACGTCATCGGATCGGTCATCAATAAATGTCCTTCTCGCCACTGCTAGTATCACCGTGTGGAACCCGGTCAACGGACTACACGCTGTCATAAGCGCCCTGGTCGACCAAGGATCGGAGACAACCATTGTCTCGGAGCACGTGGTACAGTCCTTCCATCTGAAGCGATCTAGCACCCGAACATCTATTTTTAGGATGGGTCTTGGGGGCGGTCATCGGTGCAAGTATACTGTCAATTTTGAAATCCGTAGTAATGTTAACCCTGACTTTTCAGTAGACATTGATCTGGTTTGGCGGCCGGAGTGCGGGAAGCGACCCAGGTACGGTGTCACCGGGTGTTCTTGGACACCGAGTCATTGCTAAAGCGTTTCTGCGAGGTGGAGGCCGTTCCGGACCGTTCCTTAACATCGGAGGGGGACCTCTGGTGCGAGGCCTTTTTTCATGTCGATCGGATGGCCGTTACGTGGTACGGTTGCCCTTCAAAACTTACATCGATCAAACTATGGTTCTGGGAAGATAGTATCAGATGGCCCTGTTCGGTCAAACTCACAATATTTTTCGTCTTACATACTGTTTCTCTTTGCCTATACAAATGTAAACAAAGCTTATTAACATGTATTAACCAATCTCTGTAAATTACTCTGTTAGAACATTATGTTATTTTGCCGCTGCTAATAAAAGGCAGTTGCTGATGTTAGATCTTGGAAAACGGTTGTCTTTTTCTCGCCTGAGTTTATAGATTGTAATTAGTTTATGCACCCCCCAACCTGATATCTTGTGCAGCACAAAAGACGCTTTGTGCATTAAACATTTTGGCGCCCAACGTGGGGCAGTGTTTAAACAAATTATTAACAATTTATTAATTCATAAACAATTGTCGAAGTATCGCCCGCAACAATTATTCGCTCGACCCGCTCATCGCAACTCAACATTGTCATAACCGCATACAAAGGTGAACATTCAAGCCTAGTGCATTCATCGAAAGTGTATAATAAATAAACAAATAAAGTTATTAACTATTCACGAAAATTCTAAGGGCAACGTGTCGTTCGTATAACGGAACTATTCGCGCTCTTCTTCGCACATCTCTTCGCTTGTGTGTGTGGCCCGCCCGCTCTATAAGCTCGGCGTCGATCGCTCATTCTCCTTTGCTCCGTTATTCCGCCAGCAAAGTGTTGTTGTTTTGTTTACATCGCCAACTGCAGTCGCTGGTACCGTTTTTGAGTTCTAGTCGCTTTCGCTTTGAACTAACTTCACGGCATTGCCACATTCGTCGCTCCGCGTTGTTGTTGCCGCAACTTTACTCTCGTTCTCGCATTAACATTCTTCGTCGCAGCAATGGAAACGACTATATTGGAGACTCTCAAAAGGCAACGCTCGAATATTAAGCGCAACATTACGCGCATAAGAGGAATGGTCGATGTCAAGGAAGAAGCAGAGCAGAAATCGCCGGCTGAACTTCAGTGCCGTTTGGGAATCTTAGAGTCATATTTTAAGCAAGCCCTTTCGGTACAATCAGAAATTGAGACCATGGACTCCACAGATAGTGGACGTGCAGACCTGGAGGACAGTTACATAACTACAAAGTTGGCAATTCAGCAACTTCTTGGAGAGGATCTGCACAACACAGTTTTCGACCACATCTCTGCACCAAGCTACAGCGCGCCGTCTCGACTGCCAAGATTGGCACTACCTAGCTTTGATGGAAATCATAAGGATTACAAGAACTTCATCTCGTAGTTTCTGCCACTGGTCAATCGTGAGCAAATATCTAATATAGACAAATTTAATCATCTCCGTAATTGTTTAAAGGGACCTGCACTGGAAGCTGTCGCAGCCTTCCCGGTCACTGGAGAAAATTATGCGAAGGCGCTGGAACGGCTGAAGGACCGGTATGACAAGCCTGCCCTAATCTTTGTCGAAACGATATGATCTGCTTCACTTTATGATCTGCTCTTATTATTTATTATTTTTTATATATATTTTTTTTTTATCATTTCCCACTTTGTATTTGTAACGGCTGTGTGTCTTGATAATTATTTTACGTCTTTCTTTTCTCACACTTTTTATTTTAATGGTTTACATTTTGGCACAAGAATACTTCGCTTGACTTTTTGTGTGTTCCTCTTACAAAGTAATTGTGATGAAGCGATACATTACACGGTTCGTAATACGGCTGCGCCAGTTATGGTTCCAGTTACGAGGGATTTTTCAGAAGTCCTCTATCGGTTATTTTTTTTAAAGGTTGGGTGAAGTTGATTTTTTAAAGTTCATGAAATTTCAGAAATTTAAGTGCTTTATCATTCAGATCCAAATCTATACTCGCGATTGTATTTTTCAGCGATGACCAAGAAGCCGCTGCTGCCGAAAGAGTACATAGAATCTTATATACTATACATAGGGCTTATGCACTAATACAAGAAAATATAAGAATGTTTATTCCACCAATCCGCCGAAGTGTTCTGCTTGTGTCATATTTCCTGGTGGCAAGGGTCGGGGCATCCTGTTGCGATGTCAGCACTTATAAGCGGGGCAACGACTCGAGTGTCGTGGCCGGGTTCAATAACAATGTTTGGATTGCAACATAATTGCACCCAGTTAGCGTACCATTTCCAGGGTAGCACTGGGAGGCCGAAGGCTCGTTGCCTACCGACTGGTCGGTAACTCGCCCGAAGTTCGGTTTTACGCTGGTCAACATGAAAGCGCAATCGGATGCTCCTACTTTGGAGCAGTTGGTTAACTTGCAGTCGAATCGATTTCAGTCCGTGAAATTCCTGTTGCAAAATTTTAAGAAGGATTCGCAATCGAGAAAAACGACGATTTACCTGAAGAAAGGGCTGGAAGAAGTTGAAGAGTTACGAAGCGCATTAAGCGAGGAGGAGCGGTACATGGATGCCTATTGCGCTTTCGCGGAGGATTTGGACAAACTTGGACCAGAGGCTTGTGCGCCTCCGCCGCTAGTGTCTGGGAGCGCCGATGCGAAAGTGCGGCTGAACATGCCCCAGATGTCGGTTCCGAAGTTCTCCGGCGCGTGTGTTGATTGGCCAGGCTATTATGATTCCTTCACGAGCCTAATCCACAACAACGGCAATCTGAGTAGTGTGCAGAAGTTGCACGTACTCAAGAAGTCGCTGCCGAGGGACCGCGATAATGACATCCGTCAGATGAAAGGAACTATTCGGTGGCTTGGGATTGAAGATCAAGAGGTACACAATCCCCACCTCGTTTTCGCCCACCACATAAAATGCCATCGTTGCCTAGGCTACAGAAGGACAACACAGAGTTAATATGGTCGATGTTAAGCACGGTCAATGTTTGTCTGGCTACATTCCGCCGCGTTAAAGCCTTGAACAGGGAGTCGCAGCACTGGCTGGCACACTACATAGCATCGAGGCTACCCAAGGAGACCCACAACGTTTGGGAGCACTGCACAGTGCACAGGAGCACGATAGGCGCCCTAGCGGCGCCTGTTACCACTTCTGCGGCGACCATATCCTGCGTCGTTGCTCAACGTTTTTGGGCCTAGACTGCTACCAGAGGAAGGACATAGTAAGCAGGGCTAAATTATGCATTAATTGTCTAAGTAAGGCGCATGCCCTTTCGCGCTGCACGAGTAATGAAGGCTGTCAAGTTTGTGGGCAGCATCATTACACATTGTTGCATTTCCCTGTTTTGGCTCATAGCCAGTCGCCGAGCGGTGTGCCGCCGCATCATGTGGCGCCGACTTCTAGTGCACCTGCAGATAGGGAGAGCGTATCTCAACAGACAACGACAGACCAGAACCCCGGCGCATCATACGAATGCTATTCAGCAACGTCATCGGATCGGTCATCAATAAATGTCCTTCTCGCCACTGCTAGTATCACCGTGTGGAACCCGGTCAACGGACTACACGCTGTCATAAGCGCCCTGGTCGACCAAGGATCGGAGACAACCATTGTCTCGGAGCACGTGGTACAGTCCTTCCATCTGAAGCGATCTAGCACCCGAACATCTATTTTTAGGATGGGTCTTGGGGGCGGTCATCGGTGCAAGTATACTGTCAATTTTGAAATCCGTAGTAATGTTAACCCTGACTTTTCAGTAGACATTGATCTGGTTTGGCGGCCGGAGTGCGGGAAGCGACCCAGGTACGGTGTCACCGGGTGTTCTTGGACACCGAGTCATTGCTAAAGCGTTTCTGCGAGGTGGAGGCCGTTCCGGACCGTTCCTTAACATCGGAGGGGGACCTCTGGTGCGAGGCCTTTTTTCATGTCGATCGGATGGCCGTTACGTGGTACGGTTGCCCTTCAAAACTTACATCGATCAAACTATGGTTCTGGGAAGATAGTATCAGATGGCCCTGTTCGGTCAAACTCACAATATTTTTCGTCTTACATACTGTTTCTCTTTGCCTATACAAATGTAAACAAAGCTTATTAACATGTATTAACCAATCTCTGTAAATTACTCTGTTAGAACATTATGTTATTTTGCCGCTGCTAATAAAAGGCAGTTGCTGATGTTAGATCTTGGAAAACGGTTGTCTTTTTCTCGCCTGAGTTTATAGATTGTAATTAGTTTATGCACCCCCCAACCTGATATCTTGTGCAGCACAAAAGACGCTTTGTGCATTAAACATTTTGGCGCCCAACGTGGGGCAGTGTTTAAACAAATTATTAACAATTTATTAATTCATAAACAATTGTCGAAGTATCGCCCGCAACAATTATTCGCTCGACCCGCTCATCGCAACTCAACATTGTCATAACCGCATACAAAGGTGAACATTCAAGCCTAGTGCATTCATCGAAAGTGTATAATAAATAAACAAATAAAGTTATTAACTATTCACGAAAATTCTAAGGGCAACGTGTCGTTCGTATAACGGAACTATTCGCGCTCTTCTTCGCACATCTCTTCGCTTGTGTGTGTGTGCCCGCCCGCTCTATAAGCTCGGCGTCGATCGCTCATTCTCCTTTGCTCCGTTATTCCGCCAGCAAAGTGTTGTTGTTTTGTTTACATCGCCAACTGCAGTCGCTGGTACCGTTTTTGAGTTCTAGTCGCTTTCGCTTTGAACTAACTTCACGGCATTGCCACATTCGTCGCTCCGCGTTGTTGTTGCCGCAACTTTACTCTCGTTCTCGCATTAACATTCTTCGTCGCAGCAATGGAAACGACTATATTGGAGACTCTCAAAAAGGCAACGCTCGAATATTAAGCGCAACATTACGCGCATAAGAGGAATGGTCGATGTCAAGGAAGAAGCAGAGCAGAAATCGCCGGCTGAACTTCAGTGCCGTTTGGGAATCTTAGAGTCATATTTTAAGCAAGCCCTTTCGGTACAATCAGAAATTGAGACCATGGACTCCACAGATAGTGGACGTGCAGACCTGGAGGACAGTTACATAACTACAAAGTTGGCAATTCAGCAACTTCTTGGAGAGGATCTGCACAACACAGTTTTCGACCACATCTCTGCACCAAGCTACAGCGCGCCGTCTCGACTGCCAAGATTGGCACTACCTAGCTTTGATGGAAATCATAAGGATTACAAGAACTTCATCTCGTAGTTTCTGCCACTGGTCAATCGTGAGCAAATATCTAATATAGACAAATTTAATCATCTCCGTAATTGTTTAAAGGGACCTGCACTGGAAGCTGTCGCAGCCTTCCCGGTCACTGGAGAAAATTATGCGAAGGCGCTGGAACGGCTGAAGGACCGGTATGACAAGCCTGCCCTAATCTTTGTCGAAACGATATGATCTGCTTCACTTTATGATCTGCTCTTATTATTTATTATTTTTTATATATATTTTTTTTTTATCATTTCCCACTTTGTATTTGTAACGGCTGTGTGTCTTGATAATTATTTTACGTCTTTCTTTTCTCACACTTTTTTATTTTAATGGTTTACATTTTGGCACAAGAATACTTCGCTTGACTTTTTGTGTGTTCCTCTTACAAAGTAATTGTGATGAAGCGATACATTACACGGTTCGTAATACGGCTGCGCCAGTTATGGTTCCAGTTACAAGGGATTTTTCAGAAGTCCTCTATCGGTTATTTTTTTAAAGGTTGGGTGAAGTTGATTTTTAAAAGTTCATGAAATTTCAGAATTTCAAGTGCTTTATCATTCAGGTCCAAATCTATACTCGCGATTGTATTTTTCAGCGATGACCAAGAAGCCGCTGCTGCCGAAAGAGTACATAGAATCTTATATTCATAGGGCTTATACACTAATAAAAGAAAATATAAGAATGTTTATTCCAGCAATGCGTCAAATTTTTCTGCTTGTGTCATATTTCCTGGTGGCAAGGGTCGGGGCATCCTGTTGCGATGTCAGCACTTGTAAACGGGGCAACGACTCGAGAGTGTGGTGGCCGGGTTCAATAACAATTTTTGATTGCAACATTTCTGCACCCAGATGTGTGGGTTCAAGTGGCCGACCAGTTAGCGTACCGTTTCCAGGGTAGCTCTGGGAGGTTTGGCCGTTGGCTCGTTGCCTACCGACTGGTCGGTAACTCGCCCGAAGTTCGGTTTTACGCTGGTCAACATGAAAGCGCAATCGGATGCTCCTACTTTGGAGCAGTTGGTTAACTTGCAGTCGAATCGATTTCAGTCCGTGAAATTCCTGTTGCAAAATTTTAAGAAGGATTCGCAATCGAGAAAAACGACGATTTACCTGAAGAAAGGGCTGGAAGAAGTTGAAGAGTTACGAAGCGCATTAAGCGAGGAGGAGCGGTACATGGATGCCTATTGCGCTTTCGCGGAGGATTTGGACAAACTTGGACCAGAGGCTTGTGCGCCTCCGCCGCTAGTGTCTGGGAGCGCCGATGCGAAAGTGCGGCTGAACATGCCCCAGATGTCGGTTCCGAAGTTCTCCGGCGCGTGTGTTGATTGGCCAGGCTATTATGATTCCTTCACGAGCCTAATCCACAACAACGGCAATCTGAGTAGTGTGCAGAAGTTGCACGTACTCAAGAAGTCGCTGCCGAGGGACCGCGATAATGACATCCGTCAGATGAAAGGAACTATTCGGTGGCTTGGGATTGAAGATCAAGAGGTACACAATCCCCACCTCGTTTTCGCCCACCACATAAAATGCCATCGTTGCCTAGGCTACAGAAGGACAACACAGAGTTAATATGGTCGATGTTAAGCACGGTCAATGTTTGTCTGGCTACATTCCGCCGCGTTAAAGCCTTGAACAGGGAGTCGCAGCACTGGCTGGCACACTACATAGCATCGAGGCTACCCAAGGAGACCCACAACGTTTGGGAGCACTGCACAGTGCACAGGAGCACGATAGGCGCCCTAGCGGCGCCTGTTACCACTTCTGCGGCGACCATATCCTGCGTCGTTGCTCAACGTTTTTGGGCCTAGACTGCTACCAGAGGAAGGACATAGTAAGCAGGGCTAAATTATGCATTAATTGTCTAAGTAAGGCGCATGCCCTTTCGCGCTGCACGAGTAATGAAGGCTGTCAAGTTTGTGGGCAGCGTCATTACACATTGTTGCATTTCCCTGTTTTGGCTCATAGCCAGTCGCCGAGCGGTGTGCCGCCGCATCATGTGGCGCCGACTTCTAGTGCACCTGCAGATAGGGAGAGCGTATCTCAACAGACAACGACAGACCAGAACCCCGGCGCATCATACGAATGCTATTCAGCAACGTCATCGGATCGGTCATCAATAAATGTCCTTCTCGCCACTGCTAGTATCACCGTGTGGAACCCGGTCAACGGACTACACGCTGTCATAAGCGCCCTGGTCGACCAAGGATCGGAGACAACCATTGTCTCGGAGCACGTGGTACAGTCCTTCCATCTGAAGCGATCTAGCACCCGAACATCTATTTTTAGGATGGGTCTTGGGGGCGGTCATCGGTGCAAGTATACTGTCAATTTTGAAATCCGTAGTAATGTTAACCCTGACTTTTCAGTAGACATTGATCTGGTTTGGCGGCCGGAGTGCGGGAAGCGACCCAGGTACGGTGTCACCGGGTGTTCTTGGACACCGAGTCATTGCTAAAGCGTTTCTGCGAGGTGGAGGCCGTTCCGGACCGTTCCTTAACATCGGAGGGACCTCTGGTGCGAGGCCTTTTTCATGTCGATCGGATGGCCGTTACGTGGTACGGTTGCCCTTCAAAACTTACATCGATCAAACTATGGTTCTGGGAAGATAGTATCAGATGGCCCTGTTCGGTCAAACTCACAATATTTTTCGTCTTACATACTGTTTCTCTTTGCCTATACAAATGTAAACAAAGCTTATTAACATGTATTAACCAATCTCTGTAAATTACTCTGTTAGAACATTATGTTATTTTGCCGCTGCTAATAAAAGGCAGTTGCTGATGTTAGATCTTGGAAAACGGTTGTCTTTTTCTCGCCTGAGTTTATAGATTGTAATTAGTTTATGCACCCCCAACCTGATATCTTGTGCAGCACAAAGACGCTTTGTGCATTAAACATTTTGGCGCCCAACGTGGGGCAGTGTTTAAACAAATTATTAACAATTTATTAATTCATAAACAATTGTCGAAGTATCGCCCGCAACAATTATTCGCTCGACCCGCTCATCGCAACTCAACATTGTCATAACCGCATACAAAGGTGAACATTCAAGCCTAGTGCATTCATCGAAAGTGTATAATAAATAAACAAATAAAGTTATTAACTATTCACGAAAATTCTAAGGGCAACGTGTCGTTCGTATAACGGAACTATTCGCGCTCTTCTTCGCACATCTCTTCGCTTGTGTGTGTGTGCCCGCCCGCTCTATAAGCTCGGCGTCGATCGCTCATTCTCCTTTGCTCCGTTATTCCGCCAGCAAAGTGTTGTTGTTTTGTTTACATCGCCAACTGCAGTCGCTGGTACCGTTTTTGAGTTCTAGTCGCTTTCGCTTTGAACTAACTTCACGGCATTGCCACATTCGTCGCTCCGCGTTGTTGTTGCCGCAACTTTACTCTCGTTCTCGCATTAACATTCTTCGTCGCAGCAATGGAAACGACTATATTGGAGACTCTCAAAAGGCAACGCTCGAATATTAAGCGCAACATTACGCGCATAAGAGGAATGGTCGATGTCAAGGAAGAAGCAGAGCAGAAATCGCCGGCTGAACTTCAGTGCCGTTTGGGAATCTTAGAGTCATATTTTTAAGCAAGCCCTTTCGGTACAATCAGAAATTGAGACCATGGACTCCACAGATAGTGGACGTGCAGACCTGGAGGACAGTTACATAACTACAAAGTTGGCAATTCAGCAACTTCTTGGAGAGGATCTGCACAACACAGTTTTCGACCACATCTCTGCACCAAGCTACAGCGCGCCGTCTCGACTGCCAAGATTGGCACTACCTAGCTTTGATGGAAATCGTAAGGATTACAAGAACTTCATCTCGTAGTTT
>NW_024573795.1:0-3787 GCF_018153835.1 Drosophila eugracilis | reverse complement strand
TAATATTTATTACCAATAAGTTTTTATTTTTAACGTTTTTATTTAAACAATTTTTTCACTGCACTAGTTTACGGCGGGCTAACAGTTTTTCCCCAACCTGGTCGTAATCCGCTGCGTTTTCACCAAAGTTCTCAACCAAACAGTGTGACCGTTACGATAACGATACAAAATATCAACCAGTCTAGGCATGAGTATTACCTACTCATAGCAAAATACCTTTAAGCTATCATTATGCACATTTTTTTAAATTTATTATTTATTAATATTAAATGATTCATATTTTAGTTATTTATTATTCTATAATAAATTTCATAATTGTTTGAAAGCTTAATCATCATTAAAAAAAAACCGATGTTTAGCCTTTGCAATGGTTTACAATTTATTATCTGTAAAAGTATATACGATTATAGAAACACTCAGTAGAAACAAGTTCCAACTGCTTATCTAATTACCAATATTTCGGCTAAAAAAATATTTCCAAGTTCCAATAGTTAAGAAACTGTATCTTTATTTTGTCGTATTGGAATTAAAATAACCTCATCTAAAAAATTGATTTGGTGTTTTTCAATTTAGTTTTAGATTTTTTCTCATTTTGGTATTTTAACAGATTTAAAAATTCAAAATTCATAAAAATTCCAACGAAAAAAATCAAAACATTGATTTAATTTAAAACATATTTTAAAATTAATTAAAATCATTAAATTATCTAAATGAACACGAAGTCTCTTAATGCGAAATGTTAAAAACTTTTGTTGAGTTACGGAAATTCGACTGCTATATCTGAAAAAAACAGTCATGATATTGCTACGGCCACACTGAGTTCGATGGCGCTGCCAGATAAGGGTGACCTTTCGCAATCAAGCAGCTTTTGTCAAGCAACGCCGCTGCTTGGCGCCAAAATTTTTTTCTTTTAAATGGGAAAAATTCACAATTCTGAATAAAGCAATTAAGTGACCTCAAAAAATGTCTTCTATAAACAATAACATAAATATAAAGAGAAAAAGAGAGAATAGATCTTACTTGAAATAAATTCAGTATAAGTCGACCTACCTTTTTTCTACAGCTTAACTTCTAGGTATTTTATAATATTATATTAAAAGACTAAAAGTAGAATTTATGCCTCATAAATAATATGCCTTGGCATGGCGTTCACACTTTTAGGTCCCAACCAAACTCTTTTGTAACTTCAGCTAAGTTAAGAAAATCGATAAAAATGGCGCATTGCATTGAGGCCACCCTAGGAGCACACAATGACGCCACCAGAAACAGCAAAGTAGACGAAATCGGAGTCACTGAATATTCCACCACCCACAAACTTCAGTTTGATTTACAGGATTCCCAAAATTATTCAAGGCTAAGCTATTTAAAATTTAAGTTTGCTTGGATCACTGATATTTGGGATTCAGAAAAATGCATTTTTTAAAATTGTAGACTCTCGAAATCCTGAATACCGAACCAGAATACTAAATTTTTTTTAAAACGTTATTTTTATGAGTTTTATTAACAGATATTTAAGCTTAGCTGTGGTATTCAGCTAATTTGATTTATTATTGTTTAAATATAAACTTATATTTCTTGGACACTCACCTGTTCAATGTCGAAATCCCATTCAGGCGATGGAGAACGAGCCGTTCGGTTGCCTGGCGGTGGAGTTCCTAGTGCGGGGGAACCAGCTTGAGGCTCTTCTGGAATCACGGCGAATCGACCCCGCTGGAGGATTGGCGAAATGGCGCCATAATTGGCTGCAATGGTGAAAGAACAGGTCGCTTATTAGCAGCTAGGAACTTTAAATCGAGATACAGAACAAATGATACCCAGTACTAGAATCTTAAATCTTCGTTCTTAAATCGTTAGCCATTTCTTATAATTAATATAACATAAATATATCTTTCCTAACCCCTAGCCAAAAAATTAGGCTATAAATTAAATCTAAAATTTTAATATTGTGGTTCTATTACGCCCCAATAATAGTATATTAAAGGGTATGCTTATAGTTTGGGCAAACTTACACGTGGGCATAAGACGGAAGCGGCCAAGCGTCGTTTCTGGCGGACCCTGTGGCGTGGAGGAGGTGACACGGAAGCGGCCACGGCGGGCAGCGGCTACATCTTCGTAATTGCCACCCCCTGCCGCTCCGCCAGCACTGCTTTGCATCCTGTGGCTGATGCTTGTTCGTCTGCTTCACCAAAAACTGCAATGGAGTGAGAGAAGACGGTGCTAGTCAAAATCAATACAGAATACTCTGGGATGAATTCATAGTAATATCAGAAAAATAGTTTTTTATATTTTACAAATTCTTTAAAATATTAAAAAAATTGAGCCGGTTTGCTGAAAGACATATATGTAGCATACTTATAAGGAGTTATACATTGCATTTTTTCTTTCTTAGGAAATTTGAAAATAATTAGTTATATTGTCACATAAGAGATTTCTATAAGAACCTACATAGCTAACGTAGATTTCCAGATCGATTAATCTGCGACAACTCAGCGGTTTTAATCACTCTATTTAGTAAGATTACTTCTCCGCCATATTGTTCCTATTGAGAAAAAATATTTATTGTTAATAAGAAGGTTATAGTCTTTTCTCCCACTGTGCAATGGTCAGAGTCAGTCGGAGAATTTGCTTTACGGGCTCAATGCACGCGAGTTTATTTTAGCTTCCTTGGCGCCTCTAAGCAGACTACATATAATACGGCCACTTTGTATATTCTGTATTCTCTTCTTTCCCCTCTCTCTCTCTCTCTCTTTCTCTCCGTGAATTCATAATTGAAAATCTCGAAAAGTGCACAAACGAATTCTTTAAAAGTGTGCCATCCGAGTCATTAAACTGCAGGAATATATACGAGGTGTGTTCAAAAAGTAAGGTGACTTTTCAAATTTCGCGGGCAACATATTTTCGATTATCGTTTTTTTTGTTTTGTTATATTGGTACACTCTTCCCTAACATCTGTACCAAGTTTCAATGGAACATCCTCTTTTGTTTGGTTGTGAGAGGCGTAAAGGTACAAGTTGTTTTGCGAGCTCGGCGATTTTTTGCTTTTTTCGGTCTTGGCTCGTCTGGGCTCTTCCATTGGGACGATTGGGCTTTGGTTTCGATATCATAACCATATACCCATGATTCGTCACCAGTTATGACCCTTTTGAGTAAATCTGGGTCGTCGTTGACGTCATTCAACAGCTCTTGAGCGATGCTCATGCGACGGTTCTTTTGCTCAAAATTCAGCAATTTCGGAACAAACTTCGCTGACACACGACTCATACCCAAAACGTTTGAAAAATTTCATGGCACGAGCCAAGCGATATACCGACATCTTCAGCAACTTCTCTGATAGTGATTCGACGATTTTCCAAAACAATTTTCGTCACTGCTTGAACGTTTTCATCAGTTGTTGACGTGCTTGGGCGTCCAGAGCGAGGCTGGTCATTGGCATCTTCCCGGTCATCTTGGAAGAGTTTGTACCACTTGTACACATTTTTTTTTACTCAGAACAGTTTCACCGTATGCCACTGTCAACATTTCAAGTGTTTCAGAGCACTTAATTTTATTTTTTACACAAAATTTGATGCAAATCCTTTGATCCATATTTTTCGATAGCAAAAAATCGCCGAGCTCGCAAAACAACTTGTACCTTTACGCCTCTCACAACCAAACAAAGAGGATGTTCCATTGAAACTTGGTACAGATGTTGGGGAAGAGTGTACCAATATAACAAAACAAAAAAACGATAATCGAAAATATGTTGCCCGCGAAATTTGAAAAGTCACCTTACTTTTGAACACACCTC
>NW_024573794.1:0-28635 GCF_018153835.1 Drosophila eugracilis | reverse complement strand
GTGTGTTAAATGTGTTTTTGAAGTGTCTGGATAGTAATGTTTTTGGTGGGAGATATGTATGTTGAAGATATGTTTAATTATAGTTTAGATTGTATATTTATGGATTTATTGTTTCTAGGTCGTCTGTGGTGGTGTTAGGGGTGGTGTGTTTAGGAATTGAAGCTTAAGAACTAAAGTGCTACGCCGCCAAATCTGTTGTTTGCTATGATTTTGTTAATAGTTTGTAGTTTATTGGGATTTGGTATATTATTAGTGTATTGAATGTGGGCCGTTTGAGTTGGAAATTATATGCGGTTTATGTTTTTTGATAATAATAAGGAGTTAGTTATAGTTTTATCCTTTTATATCCTTTTAAATTCCATTTGAATTGATTAGTGACATTTTAGTGAAGATGAAAGTTTGTAACTTAACTTTATTAGTAGTATTAACGCTAAAGTTTAAGTTCAACTTAGAGTTTAAGGTTCTATATGGATTCACTGTCGCTGTTTTAGTAAGTTGTTTTTTCTTGCGCTTTGGTCTTAGTCTTAGATTTTTAAGATTAGTTGTTAGGTTTTCAGATTTATCTTTATAGAAGATTTTTATTTTTAGTGAGCCGTGACAAGTATGGTGTGGTTAGTTTTCTGGTATGTGTGATGCAGTCAGTATCCATGTCTTCTGGGTTGTCGTAATCGTGGCGGTGATGGCGTTGAAGAATTTGGCTTGATGGTAGAGTTGTTGTGACTAAAACCGGTAGCGGTCGTAGTTGATGGAGGAGTTTGGGTTCCTTGATGTGGGTGTGGTGTTCGATTTTGATGTTCTCGTTGTGTTGTGTTTGTGTGTGTATTTATATTAGTATTCGGGTGATTGAGGGTTAGTTGTCATGTTGTGGTTGTGTTGTGTTTGTGTGTGTATTTATATTAGTATTCGGTGATTGAGGGTTAGTTGTCATCTGAGTTGTGGCGTTTGCAAGTGTTTTGGCATAGGTGTTACTCAATTGAAACCATGTCGTTCGAAATAAATACGTTGGGCAGTTTTGATGATCAACTTTTGTGTGGTTTTAATAGCTGTTAATTCTTGGTTTTATGAAAGTTGGGCATTTGCGGTCGATTGGGCTGTGCTGATGGTCAAGTTCTGGGTTGTTTTTGCAGTTTAGGCATTTTTTTTTCGTTTTTCGTTTTTGCATGTTTCATCGTCGTTTGTGTGTTTTGTTTCTGAGCAATTAGTGCAGGTTTCGGAGCTTTTGCATATAGGTGCTGGGTGACCAAAGCGGAGGCATTTTCTGCATCGGAAGGAAGTGGGATATACTCTTGTACACGCACTGTTTCGTACCCAATTCGCAATATTTCTAGGAGTTTGTGTGTTTTCAAATGTGATAATGATCAATCCGGTTTCAACTAGAGTGGTGTTGCTGCTATCAGAGTTAGTGTTGGGGTTTTTGTCGTGTCATTATTTTTTACTTCGCTTACTTTTGTGGTTTTTAGTTCTTGTAAAATAGTGTCTTCGTCAATATAAATAAGGTCGTTACAATAAATAACTCCCTTAGAGAGTTCAATAGTTTATGATCGCTTGTTGAGGCTTCCATTTCTACGATTGTTGTAAGTTTCTGGCTTGCAATTCATTTATAGTTTTTTATTAACAATGTTCCGTCTATTAATTTTTTTGCATCCGTCAACTTCTCCTCCACAAGCAAAGTCTACGGATTTTAATTAGAATGGTGATATTTTTCGAATGAGCCGTTGTCCTTCCTTTTAATTACAATACATTTCGGCTGTTAAAACAAAGGAGTATGGTGGTAGGATTCCACATTTTAGGATGCTTGTTTCCGTTGTAATGGCGTATGTTATAATTTCGGTTATTTTGGAATTGTCAGTGAATATAAAGTTGTCTGATTCAAGGTTTGATTTTGTGTCTTCGTATATTTTCTGGTATATTTCTTTGGGTGTGTTGCTTTTTTTATGTAATCGTATGGATGTGTCTATAAGGTTGGGTAGGTCCCAGGGTGGCTTGAGTTTGTTTAGTTTTTGTGGTTCGAAACGTAGGTGAAATTGCTGGCAGAGGTTCATTATACGGTCTATAATTGGTGGAGATTTCTTTTTAAGTTTACTTTGTTTTACGAATTCGTGAATTGGTGTGTCTTTGGAATAAATGAGGTTTTTATTTAGTTTGCAGATCTCATTTTAATTCTATTGGAGGCATATTGGCTTGTAGGAGGTTATTTGTTGGAGGGTAGGGGAGGTTTGGGGGGGTTTTTATTTTTTTTGTGTGTTGTTTTGGGTTTCGTTAGAGCAGGGGCTGTTCTTGTTTTGCAACAATAGTAGATTTTACCACGTTGATTAATGTGTATGTGCTGCAATTAAATTCGAGACTGGATAGGTATTTTATTATATTTAGTTTTTTATGAAGTGCAGGTATAAGTTTATCTATGTGTGTGTTCCATTTGTATTTGCAGTCTATATTTATTCCTATTCAATGCTATTGAATGTAACGACACAAGTGCAGTTGTGCTTTTTGCAAATGTGGAGGTGTTGGCACTTTGATAGGGATAGGGCTGCCCCGGAATATGAACCCCAGTTTTCTATATCGTTTAGAAGGTTGCCTAGGTTAAAGCTAATATTTTTCTTTTATTAAAGTTAATTATGAGAAAATAGTCATCAGCGTATGCATTAAATTTGATTTCCTTGTGTAAGGATATTATATCGGACAATTTATTAAAGGCTATGAGGAATAGTATAACGGAGATTGGGGATCCTTGAGGGATTCCATTGAATAAGGGTAGTGTGTTGGATCTGTGTTGACCGACACGAATTATTATTTTTCTGTTTTCGGACGTAATTTATTATTTTCGGCCTGAAGTTGGTCGATTATAGAATGCACACCTACTCGGTCGAAGGCTTTTGAAAAATCTAGAGTGACGAGTGAGCTGTGCTGGTGTGACTTCGATATGAGATAGTCTACGTAAAGTAGACTGTCCGAAGTCGATTTGCCTTTTTTAAATCCAAATTGGTTTTTATTTAGCAGATTGTTATAAGTTGCAAACCACCAAAGTCTTTTGGCTATGATCTTATCTAGTGTTTTTGCTAGGCAACAGTTGAGGTAGATGGGTCTGTAGGAGGTGGTTTGAGTTTTGTCACTGTTTGGCTTCAGGATAGGAATTATAAGGCTAGTTTTGAAGGCTTGTGGTATGTGAGTATCGAATATTTTGTTAAATAGGGCTGTTATTCTGTTTTTTGTAGTATTGGAGTCCTGGGGCAGATCCTTTGAGCAGGAGCTGACGCTAGTTCGAGGTTTGAAATCTGTTTTTCTATGGATTGAGCTGATGGGGAGGGTGTGTAATCTACATTATTGTTCCTGTATTTGTTGTTTCGAAAATGTTCTGGGAAATTCATGTCGTCTGACAGGTTTGAAAAATGTTTAGCAAAGATATTGGCAATTTCGTTATTAGTTGTAGTTACTTCGTTGTTGTCTGGGTTTGTTATGGCGTGGATTTGCTTAACTGGGTTAAGTCTGCAGAAGCGTCTTATATTCGCCCATATTTTGGATGAAGGGGTTGATGGTTGGATGGTTGAAGTAAAGGTGAAGAGGCTTCATTTTTACTATTTTTAAGGTGAATCTAAATTTTGCATTTTTACGTCTGTCGTCTTTGATGTTTTCTAGTGTTATATGGCGGTTGAGTGTTTTCCACGCTTTTTGTTTTTCTTTTTGTAGCTGGTCGAGATTTTCGTTCCACCATGGAACTCTGTAGGGGTGGGTATTTGGTGTGGTTTGTGGGATGGAAAGGTTTGCGCTAGATAGAATGATTTTGTTAATTTGGGCTGCTTCTTGTTTACGTTTTAAAAGGTTGGGTATTTTTTTTTTGATTATTGCGTAAATAAGTTGTATTTTTCCCAGTTGGCCTCTTTTAGCTTAAAGAAGGGTCTGTTGAATTTTTGTGTATTAGTTGATGGAAATAGGGTGATGATAATAGGAAAATGATCGCTACCATGAAGGTCGTTCAGTATTTCCCACTTAGTGTGGAGGGCCAAAATTGGAGAGCAGAGTGTGAGGTCTATGTGTAAGTATTGTGAGTTGAAAAATGAGTGGGAGATTTGTCGTTCAGTAGAATAAGGTGTGCATTGTCAATAAATCTTTGAGTTATTTTTCCTCGTGTGTTTGTTGTTGGTGAGCCCCAGGAAGGATGCCATCCATTGAAATCCCCCATAATTAGTGAGGGTGCTTGTTGTGTGTTAAATGTGTTTTGAAGTGTCTGGATAGTAATGTTTTTGGTGGGAGATATGTATGTTGAAGATATGTTTAATTTTAGTTTAGATTGTATATTTATGGTTATTGTTTCTAGGTCGTCTGTGGTGTTAGGGGTAGTGTGTTGAATTGACTTATGAACTAAAAGTGCTACGCTGCCAAATCTGTTGGTTGCTATGTTTGTTAATAGTTTGTAGTTTATTGGGATTGGTATATTATTAGTGTATTGAATGTGGGTTTCTTGGAGGGAAATTATATGCGGTGAATGTTTTTTGATGAGAATAAGGAGTTGGTTATAGTTATTTACATATCCTTTTAAATTCCATTGAATTATTGTTAATGACATTTTAGTGAAGATGAAAGTTTGTAACTTAACTTTATTAGTAGTATTAACGGCTTAAGTTTAAGTCTTACTTAGAGTTTAAGGTTCTATATGGATTCACTGTCGCTGTTTTTAGTAAGTTTGTTTTTGTTTTGTGCTTTGGTCTTAGTCTTAGATGTTTTAAGATTAGTTGTTAGTTGAAGAGTTTGGCTTGATGGTAGAGTTGTTGTGACTAAACCGGTAGCGGTCGTATTTGATGGAGGATGTGGGTGTGATGTTCGATTTTTTATGTTGTGGTTGTGTTGTGTTTGTGTGTGTATTTATATTAGTATTCGGTGATTGAGGGTTAGTTGTCATCTGAGTTGTGGCGTTTGCAAGTGTTTTGGCATAGGTGTTACTCAATTGAAATCCGTGTCGTTCGAAATAAATACGTTGGGCAGTTTTATGATCAACTTTTTGTGTGGTTTTAATAGCTGTTAATTCTTGGTTTTTTATGAAAGTTGGGAATTTGCGGTCGATTGGGCTGTGCTGATGGTCAAGTTCTGGGTTGTTTTTGCAGTTTAGGCATTTGTTTTTCGTTTTTGCATGTTTCATCGTCGTTTGTGTGTTTTGTTTCTGAGCAATTAGTGCAGGTTTCGGAGCTTTTGCATATAGGTGCTGGGTGACCAAAGCGGAGGCATTTTCTGCATCGGAGAGGAAGTGGGATATACTCTTGTACACGCACTGTTTCGTACCCAATTCGCAATATTTCTGGGAGTTTCTGTGTTTCAAATGTGATAATGATCAATCCGGTTTCAACTAGAGTGGTGTTGCTGCTATCAGAGTTAGTGTTGGGGTTTTGTCGTTTCGTTATTTTTTTACTTCGCTTACTTTTTGTGGTTTTAGTTCTTGTAAAATAGTGTCTTCGTCAATATAAATAAGGTCGTTACAATAAATAACTCCCTTAGAGAAGTTCAATGTTTTATGATCGCTTGTTGAGGCTTCCATTTCTACGATTGTTGTAAGTTTCTGGCTTGCAATTCATTTATAGTTTTTATTAACAATGTTCCGTCTCTTAATTTTTTGTATCCGTCAACTTCTCCTCCACAGGCAAAGTCTTCGGATTTTTTAATTAGGAATGGTGATATTTTTTCGAATGAGCCGTTGTCCTTCCTTTTAATTACAATACATTTCGGCTGTTAAAACAAAGGAGTATGGTGGTAGGATTCCACATTTTAGGATGCTTGTTTCCATTGTAATGGCGTATGTTATAATGTCGGTTATTTTGGAATTGTCAGTGAATATAAAGTTGTCTGATTCAAGGTTTGATTTTCTGTCTTCGTATATTTTCTGGTATATTTCTTTGGGTGTGTTGCTTTTTTTATGTAATCGTATGGATGTGTCTATAAGGTTGGGTAGGTCCCAGGGTGGCTTGAGTTTGTTTAGTTTTTGTGGTTCGAAACGTAGGTGAAATTGCTGGCAGAGGTTCATTATACGGTCTATAATTGGTGGAGATTTCTTTTTAAGTTTACTTTGTTTTACGAATTCGTGAATTGGTGTGTCTATGGAATAAATGAGGTTTTTATTTAGTTTGCAGATCTCATTTTAATTCTATTGGAGGCATATTGGCTTCTTGTAGGAGGTTATTTGTTGGAATAGAACGAAACGCTCCGAGAGCTAGGCGAATAGCGGAGTTTAGGGGCGGTTTTAATTTGTTAAGTGTGGTTTTGGGTGTGTGTCCGTATAGGAACAGGCCGTAATCTGTTTTTGCAACAATAGTAGATTTTACCACGTTGATTAATGTGTATGTGCTGCAATTAAACTTGAGACTGGATAGGTATTTTATTATATTTAGTTTTTTATGAAGTGCAGGTATAAGTTTATCTATGTGTGTGTTCCATTTGTATTTGCTGTCTATATTTATTCCTAAGATTTTTAACGAGTTTACTGTGGGGATTTGCATGCTATTGAATGTAACGACACAAGTGCAGTTGTGCTTTTTGCAAATGTGGAGGTGTTGGCACTTTGATAGGGATAGGGATGCCCCGGAATATGAACCCCAGTTTTCTATGTCGTTTAGAAGGTTGCCTAGGTTAAAGCTAATATTTTTCTTTTATTAAAGTTAATTATGAGAAAATAGTCATCAGCGTATGCATTAAATTTGATTTCCTTGTGTAAGGATATTATATCGGACAATTTATTTAAGGCTATGAGGAATAGTATAACGGAGATTGAATAAGGGTAGTGTGTTGGATCTGTGTTGACCGACACGAATTATTATTTTTCTGTTTTCGGACGTAATTTATTATTTTCGGCCTGTAGTTGGTCGATTATAGAATGCACACCTACTCGGTCGAAGGCTTTTGAAAAATCTAGAGTGACGAGTGAGCTGTGCTGGTGTGACTTCGATATGAGATAGTCTACGTAAAGTAGACTGTCCGAAGTCGATTTGCCTTTTTTAAATCCAAATTGGTTTTTATTTAGCAGATTGTTGTAAGTTGCAAACCACCAAAGTCTTTTGGCTATGATCTTATCTAGTGTTTTTGCTAGGCAACAGTTGAGGGAGATGGGTCTGTAGGAGGTGGTTTGAGTTTTGTCACTGTTTGGCTTCAGGATAGGAATTATAAAGCTAGTTTTGAAGGCTTGTGGTATGTGAGTATCGAATATTTTGTTAAATAGGGCTGTTATTCTGTTTTTTGTAGTATTGGAGCTGTTTTTGATCATTTGGTAGGAGATTCTGTTGAGTCCTGGGGCAGATCCTTTGAGCAGGAGCTGACGCTAGTTCGAGGTTTGAAATCTGTTTTTCTATGGATTGAGCTGATGGGAAGGGTGTGTAATCTACATTATTGTTCCTGTATTTGTTGTTTCGAAAATGTTCTGGGAAATTCATGTCGTCTGACAGGTTTGAAAAATGTTTAGCAAAGATATTGGCAATTTCGTTATTAGTTGTAGTTACTTCGTTGTTGTCTGGGTTTGTTATGGCGTGGATTTGCTTAACTGGGTTAAGTCTGCAGAAGCGTCTTATATTGGCCCATATTTTGGATGAAGGGTTTGATGGTTGGATGGTTGAAGTAAAGCATCTAGAGGCTTCATTCTTACTATTTTTTAAGGTGAATCTAAATTTTGCATTTTTACGTCTGTCGTCTTTGATGCTTTCTAGTGTTATAGGGCGGTTGAGTGTTTTCCACGCTTTTTGTTTTTCTTTTTGTAGCTGGTCGAGATTTTCGTTCCACCATGGAACTCTGTAGGGGTGGGTATTTGGTGTGGTTTGTGGGATGGAAAGGTTTGCGCTAGATAGAATGATTCTGTTAATTTGGGCTGCTTCTTTGTTTACGTTTTGAGAGGTTGGGGATTTTTTTTTGTATTGTTGCGTAAATAAGTTGTATTTTTCCCAGTTGGCCTCTTTTAGCTTAAAGAAGGGTCTGTTGAATTTTTGTGTATTAGTTGATGGAAATAGGGTGATGATAATAGGAAAATGATCGCTACCATGAAGGTCGTTCAGTATTTCCCACTTAGTGTGGAGGGCCAAAATTGGAGAGCAGAGTGTGAGGTCTATGTGTAAGTATTGTGAGTTGAAAAATGAGTGGGAGATTTGTCGTTCAGTAGAATAAGGTGTGCATTGTCAATAAATCTTTGAGTTATTTTTCCACGTGTGTTTGTTGTTGGTGAGCCCCAGGAAGGATGCCATCCATTGAAATCCCCCATAATTAGTGAGGGTGCTTGTTGTGTGTTAAATGTGTTTTGAAGTGTCTGGATAGTAATGTTTTTGGTGGGAGATATGTATGTTGAAGATATGTTTAATTATAGTTTAGATTGTATATTTATGGTTATTGTTTCTAGGTCGTCTGTGGTGTTAGGGGTAGTGTGTTGAATTGACTTATGAACTAAAAGTGCTACGCCGCCAAATCTGTTGGTTGCTATGTTTGTTAATAGTTTGTAGTTTATTGGGATTGGTATATTATTAGTGTATTGAATGTGGGTTGCTTGGAGGGAAATTATATGCGGTTTATGTTTTTTGATAATAATAAGGAGTTGGTTATAGTTTTATCCTTTTATATCCTTTTAAATTCCATTGAATTATTGTTAATGACATTTTAGTGAAGATGAAAGTTTGTAACTTAACTTTATTAGTAGTATTAACGCTAAAGTTTAAGTCTAACTTAGAGTTTAAGGTTCTATATGGATTCACTGTCGCTGTTTTTAGTAAGTTGTTTTTGTTTTGCGCTTTGGTCTTAGTCTTAGATTTTTAAGATTAGTTGTTAGGTTTTCAGATTTATCTTTATGGAAGATTTTTATTTTTAGTGAGTTGTGACAAGTATGGTGTGGTTAGTTTTCTGGTATGTGTGATGCAGTCAGTATCCATGTCTTCTAGGTTGTCGTAATCGTGGCGGTGATGGCGTTGAAGAATTTGGCTTGATGGTAGAGTTGTTGTGACTAAACCGGTAGCGGTCGTAGTTGATGGAGGAGTTTGGGTTCTTGATGTGGGTGTGGTGTTCGATTTTTGATGTTCTCGTTGTGTTGTGTTTGTGTGTGTATTTATATTAGTATTCGGTGATTGAGGGTTAGTTGTCATGTTGTGGTTGTGTTGTGTTTGTGTGTGTATTTATATTAGTATTCGGTGATTGAGGGTTAGTTGTCATCTGAGTTGTGGCGTTTGCAAGTGTTTTGGCATAGGTGTTACTCAATTGAAATCCGTGTCGTTCGAAATAAATACGTTGGGCAGTTTTATGATCAACTTTTTGTGTGGTTTTAATAGCTGTTAATTCTTGGTTTTTTATGAAAGTTGGGCATTTGCGGTCGATTGGGCTGTGCTGATGGTCAAGTTCTGGGTTGTTTTTGCAGTTTAGGCATTTTTTTTTCGTTTTTGCATGTTTCATCGTCGTTTGTGTGTTTTGTTTCTGAGCAATTAGTGCAGGTTTCGGAGCTTTTGCATATAGGTGCTGGGTGACCAAAGCGGAGGCATTTTCTGCATCGGAAAGGAAGTGGGATATACTCTTGTACACGCACTGTTTCGTACCCAATTCGCAATATTTCTAGGAGTTTGTGTGTTTCAAATGTGATAATGATCAATCCGGTTTCAACTAGAGTGGTGTTGCTGCTATCAGAGTTAGTGTTGGGGTTTTGTCGTGTCATTATTTTTTACTTCGCTTACTTTTTGTGGTTTTAGTTCTTGTAAAATAGTGTCTTCGTCAATATAAATAAGGTCGTTACAATAAATAACTCCCTTAGAGAAGTTCAATGTTTTATGATCGCTTGTTGAGGCTTCCATTTCTACGATTGTTGTAAGTTTCTGGCTTGCAATTCATTTATAGTTTTTATTAACAATGTTCCGTCTATTAATTTTTTGCATCCGTCAACTTCTCCTCCACAGGCAAAGTCTACGGATTTTTTAATTAGGAATGGTGATATTTTTTCGAATGAGCCGTTGTCCTTCCTTTTAATTACAATACATTTCGGCTGTTAAAACAAAGGAGTATGGTGGTAGCATTCCACATTTTAGGATGCTTGTTTCCGTTGTAATGGCGTATGTTATAATTTCGGTTATTTTGGAATTGTCAGTGAATATAAAGTTGTGTGATTTAAGGTTTGATTTTGTGTCTTCGTATATTTTCTGATATATTTCTTTGGGTGTGTTGCTTTTTTTATGTAATCGTATGGACGTGTCTATGAGGTTGGGTAGGTCCCAGGGTGGCTTGAGTTTGTTTAGTTTTTGTGGTTCGAAACGTAGGTGAAATTGCTGGCAGAGGTTCATTATACGGTCTATAATTGGTGGAGATTTCTTTTTAAGTTTACTTTGTTTTACGAATTCGTGAATTGGTGTGTCTTTGGAATAAATGAGGTTTTTATTTAGTTTGCAGATCTCATTTTAATTCTATTGGAGGCATATTTTACCACGTTGATTAATGTGTATGTGCTGCAATTAAATTCGAGACTGGATAGGTATTTTATTATATTTAGTTTTTTATGAAGTGCAGGTATAAGTTTATCTATGTGTGTGTTCCATTTGTATTTGCTGTCTATATTTATTCCTAAGATTTTTAACGAGTTTACTGTGGGGATTTGCATGCTATTGAATGTAACGACACAAGTGCAGTTGTGCTTTTTGCAAATGTGGAGGTGTTGGCACTTTGATAGGGATAGGGATGCCCCGGAATATGAACCCCAGTTTTCTATGTCGTTTAGAAGGTTGCCTAGGTTAAAGCTAATATTTTTCTTTTATTAAAGTTAATTATGAGAAAATAGTCATCAGCGTATGCATTAAATTTGATTTCCTTGTGTAAGGATATTATATCGGACAATTTATTAAAGGCTATGAGGAATAGTATAACGGAGATTGGGGATCCTTGAGGGATTCCATTGAATAAGGGTAGTGTGTTGGATCTGTGTTGACCGACACGAATTATTATGTTTCTATTTTCGGACGTAATTTATTATTTTCGGCCTGAAGTTGGTCGATTATAGAATGCACACCTACTCGGTCGAAGGCTTTTGAAAAATCTAGAGTGACGAGTGAGCTGTGCTGGTGTGACTTCGATATGAGATAGTCTACGTAAAGTAGACTGTCCGAAGTCGATTTGCCTTTTTTAAATCCAAATTGGTTTTTATTTAGCAGATTGTTGTAAGTTGCAAACCACCAAAGTCTTTTGGCTATGATCTTATCTAGTGTTTTTGCTAGGCAACAGTTGAGGGAGATGGGTCTGTAGGAGGTGGTTTGAGTTTTGTCACTGTTTGGCTTCAGGATAGGAATTATAAAGCTAGTTTTGAAGGCTTGTGGTATGTGAGTATCGAATATTTTGTTAAATAGGGCTGTTATTCTGTTTTTTGTAGTATTGGAGCATGGGTTGGAGTCCTGGGGCAGATCCTTTGAGCAGGAGCTGACGCTAGTTCGAGGTTTGAAATCTGTTTTTCTATGGATTGAGCTGATGGGGAGGGTGTGTAATCTACATTATTGTTCCTGTATTTGTTGTTTCGAAAATGTTCTGGGAAATTCATGTCGTCTGACAGGTTTGAAAAATGTTTAGCAAAGATATTGGCAATTTCGTTATTAGTTGTAGTTACTTCGTTGTTGTCTGGGTTTGTTATGGCGTGGATTTGCTTAACTGGGTTAAGTCTGCAGAAGCGTCTTATATTCGCCCATATTTTGGATGAAGGGGTTGATGGTTGGATGGTTGAAGTAAAGGTGAAGAGGCTTCATTCTTACTATTTTTAAGGTGAATCTAAATTTTGCATTTTTACGTCTGTCGTCTTTGATGCTTTCTAGTGTTATAGGGCGGTTGAGTGTTTTCCACGCTTTTTGTTTTTCTTTTTGTAGCTGGTCGAGATTTTCGTTCCACCATGGAACTCTGTAGGGGTGGGTATTTGGTGTGGTTTGTGGGATGGAAAGGTTTGCGCTAGATAGAATGATTCTGTTAATTTGGGCTGCTTCTTTGTTTACGTTTTGAGAGGTTGGGTATTTTTTTTTGTATTGTTGCGTAAATAAGTTGTATTTTTCCCAGTTGGCCTCTTTTAGCTTAAAGAAGGGTCTGTTGAATTTTTGTGTATTAGTTGATGGAAATAGGGTGATGATAATAGGAAAATTATTGATACCATGAAGGTCGTTCAGTATTTCCCACTTAGTGTGGAGGGCCGAAAATTGGAGAGCAGAGTGTGAGGTCTATGTGTAAGTATTGTGAGTTGAAAAATGAGTGGGAGATTTGTCGTTCAGTAGAATAAGGTGTGCATTGTCAATAAATCTTTGAGTTATTTTTCCTCGTGTGTTTGTTGTTGGTGAGCCCCAGGAAGGATGCCATCCATTGAAATCCCCCATAATTAGTGAGGGTGCTTGTTGTGTGTTAAATGTGTTTTGAAGTGTCTGGATAGTAATGTTTTTGGTGGGAGATATGTATGTTGAAGATATGTTTAATTTTAGTTTAGATTGTATATTTATGGTTATTGTTTCTAGGTCGTCTGTGGTGTTAGGGGTAGTGTGTTGAATTGACTTATGAACTAAAAGTGCTACGCCGCCAAATCTGTTGGTTGCTATGTTTGTTAATAGTTTGTAGTTTATTGGGATTGGTATATTATTAGTGTATTGAATGTGGGTTGCTTGGAGGGAAATTATATGCGGTGAATGTTTTTTGATAATAATAAGGAGTTGGTTATAGTTTTATCCTTTTATATCCTTTTAAATTCCATTGAATTATTGTTAATGACATTTTAGTGAAGATGAAAGTTTGTAACTTAACTTTATTAGTAGTATTAACGCTAAAGTTTAAGTCTAACTTAGAGTTTAAGGTTCTATATGGATTCACTGTCGCTGTTTTTAGTAAGTTGTTTTTGTTTTGCGCTTTGGTCTTAGTCTTAGATGTTTTAAGATTAGTTGTTAGGTTTTCAGATTTATCTTTATGGAAGATTTTTATTTTTAGTGAGTTGTGACAAGTATGGTGTGGTTAGTTTTCTGGTATGTGTGATGCAGTCAGTATCCATGTCTTCTAGGTTGTCGTAATCGTGGCGGTGATGGCGTTGAAGAGTTTGGCTTGATGGTAGAGTTGTTGTGACTAAACCGGTAGCGGTCGTAGTTGATGGAGGAGTTTGGGTTCTTGATGTGGGTGTGGTGTTCGATTTTTGATGTTCTCGTTGTGTTGTGTTTGTGTGTGTATTTATATTAGTATTCGGTGATTGAGGGTTAGTTGTCATGTTGTGGTTGTGTTGTGTTTGTGTGTGTATTTATATTAGTATTCGGTGATTGAGGGTTAGTTGTCATCTGAGTTGTGGCGTTTGCAAGTGTTTTGGCATAGGTGTTACTCAATTGAAATCCGTGTCGTTCGAAATAAATACGTTGGGCAGTTTTATGATCAACTTTTTGTGTGGTTTTAATAGCTGTTAATTCTTGGTTTTTTATGAAAGTTGGGCATTTGCGGTCGATTGGGCTGTGCTGATGGTCAAGTTCTGGGTTGTTTTTGCAGTTTAGGCATTTTTTTTTCGTTTTTGCATGTTTCATCGTCGTTTGTGTGTTTTGTTTCTGAGCAATTAGTGCAGGTTTCGGAGCTTTTGCATATAGGTGCTGGGTGACCAAAGCGGAGGCATTTTCTGCATCGGAGAGGAAGTGGGATATACTCTTGTACACGCACTGTTTCGTACCCAATTCGCAATATTTCTGGGAGTTTCTGTGTTTCAAATGTGATAATGATCAATCCGGTTTCAACTAGAGTGGTGTTGCTGCTATCAGAGTTAGTGTTGGGGTTTTGTCGTTTCATTACTTTTTTACTTCGCTTACTTTTTGTGGTTTTAGTTCTTGTAAAATAGTGTCTTCGTCAATATAAATAAGGTCGTTACAATAAATAACTCCCTTAGAGAAGTTCAATGTTTTATGTTCGCTTGTTGACGCTTCCATTTCTACGATTGTTGTAAGTTTAAGGAGCTTTCTGGCTTGCAATTCACTTATAGTTTTTATTAACAATGTTCCGTCTCTTAATTTTTTGCATCCGTCAACTTCTCCTCCACAGGCAAAGTCTACGGATTTTTTAATTAGAAATGGTGATATTTTTTCGAATGAGCCGTTGTCCTTCCTTTTAATTACAATACATTTCGGGTCGCCTAATTGGGAAAATGTTAGGTGGGTCCGTCACGATTGGATGAAGGGCTTGAGCCCGTATTAGAGGTTTCCGTGTGTTTGGTATTTTAATTTCTCTTTGTGCTTGATATTCGTTTGTGCAAGATTTTGCTGATAACGTTTTTGGTTTGCACGATGCTAGGCTTTACACTGTTTTGGCACGACTTATCTCTCCGGAGGTTGAAGTTGTACTGTTAATATATATATATATTCAAGACTTAAGTGCCAATTGACACCAACTTCAATGAAACTCACTTGAATTCCCTTGAGGCTGAACACGCTTTACAAAACGCACCATGGGATCGCAAGGATTTTTTGTAATTATTGGACACAAAATTGCTTTATTTTATAAGATACTTTCTTTTCTCTTTATTATTTAGGGTTTTTCCGGCATGAAACCAGCTTACAACATTTGCCATACATTTTGTAACTGACGTTCTTACAAAACACGCGATGGGATTGTAGAACTATTTCACTGGATACTCATTATGTCAATAATTATACCCGTTACTCGTAGAGAAAAAGGGTATACTAGATTCGTTGAAAAGTATGTAACAGATAGAAGAAAGCGTTTCCGACCCTATAAAGTATATATATTCTTGATCAGGATCAATAGCGAAGTAGATTGAGCCATGTCCGTCCGTCCGTCCGTCCGTCCGTCTGTATGAACGCTGAGATCTCAGGAACTATAGCAGATACAAGGTTGAGATTAGGCATGAAGATTCTTGAGGTCCCGGAACAGCGCAAGTTAATTTCCGCATCCTACCACGCCCACTCTAACGCCCACAAATCGCGAAAAACTAAAATCGCTGAAATCTCGAGAACTATTAGAGCTAGAAAGTTGAAATTCAGTACGTATAAGCTTTGGATGCCAGCGCATCTTTTAGTGGTATTATATGGCCACATCCACCCTACGCCCACCAAGCTCAAAAGACGGTTTTCGCATTTTCAAGAAAACCTGATAGCTCAGGTAACTATAAGAGATAGAAAGTTCGCATTAAACATGTAGGTTTTTTTTATGCTCCAAACGCGAATTGTTTTTTTCCATCTTGCCACGCCCCCCCCTAACGCCCACAAAACCCGAAAAACCATAAATGCAAAAATCTCGGGAACTAAAATAGCTAGAAAATTTGGCTTAAGAATACGTATTTATGGGATATTTTTCAAATCGGAACATTATTTCGTTACTTATGAAAAAATGTAGGTTGTAAGGCCTCACATGGGCAGTAACGTCACTATCAGTTACTCGACATGCTTTCTCCGACAATAGGCGGCGTTTGTGTAATTTCCACTAGCAAAATGAATATTTTAAAATTCTGTAAAACAGTAATGGGTATCTTATAGTCGCGGCACTCGACTATAGCGTTTCCTCTTGTTTTATTTTCAGATTCTTCTCATTTTCTTATTATTTTTTAACCAGAAAACTGCATATATATTTTTCCTTGTTTTTATTTCTTCTTTCTCTACTTTTTTTTTAACTTTCTTTTGCTTGCTTTCCATCTTGCGTTTGTCACGGCTGTATATTCTGCACAATTTAGAAACTTGGCATCTTTGTTATGTATATTTCACAAGAATACTTCACCTTAGTTTGTGTGTGTATTTTTCATACAACATAATTATGAAGATACGATCCATCCTGGTTCGTTGTGCGGCTGCGCCAGTTATAGTATCGAGTCCTGCGGATGCGGTTCAAGGGAGATTCCAGTTAATCCTTAATTGTCCTCAGGGCTTGATACCAAAGGTTTAGTTTAGTTGGGAGTTAGTTTGTGTGAAATCAAAAACAAGCGTCTTCTAGTTTCGAAGTAAATTTCTAGACTAACTTCATATATTGTTCAGCGGTGGCCGAGAAGCCGCCGCTGCCAAAAGTGTACATAAAAATCTTATATACTATACATAAGGGCTTATACACTAATACAAGATGAAATAAAGAAATGTTTATGCAGCAATTCGACAAAGTGTTCGCTTGTGTCATATTTCCTGTGGCGAGGGGTCGGGGCATCCTGTTGCGATGTCATCAAAATTTTAGCGGGGCAACGACTCGAGTGGGTCGTTACCGGGTCTAAACAATGTTTCGGATTGCAACATACTTGCAGCCAAATGTGTGGGTTCAAGTGGTTGCCCCTTCAGCGTGCTCTTTCTAGGGTAGCTCTGGGAGGTTTGGCTGGGGGTTCGTTGCCTACCGACTGGTCGGAAACTCGCGTCACCCCTAAACTCTGTGTTGAGGAACGTGGCTCTTTCCGTGTCGTGTGTTATGACAATTTTTGTGTGACGAGCGCCAGCTTTCGCTTAATCTCGTTGTAATACTCCATGAGGCTTTGGTCCACTTGACGGACTGCCTCAAGCCTTTGCCGTTACAGGCAAAGGAGCAGTCTAACCTAGCCAAATGACATGACTGGCGCCGTGCTACATATTCACTTTGCACATCGCTAAACTCACGAATTGACTTGACGATATTTAACAGTATTTCGCACGGCACCACTGTTGGACTTTTCCTTACCGTTATATTTGAATTATTGAATTAGATTATCATCCCTTAAGGGCCGTTGCAATGGAGTTAGTAACTCCCAACATAACTTCCCATTGAAAAGGAAGTATACCCTTGGTAACCAGGCATCCCAGTGGAATCCAGCCATATGAAAACTAATCTCTCCACAGCTGTGACTGACTCACTGACCGCGGCGTGGGACTACACCTAATTTATAATTTGTACAGTGGTTTACTTTAACATTCGGCATTTTATTTTATCAATTTCAAAATTTCAAATTAAAAAAGAATTTTAAAATGGTATGGTAAAGATCATTTTATTACCTTTTCATATTTTTTCCAAGAAGACAATCATGAAAGATATTAGCACCGACAAAATTAGGGAGGTTGTAATCCCCGATCCGACTTACGTACATATGTATAAATTAATTATTTTATGTTGGTTGTTATTTGTGTGGTACGCCTGCTGCTATCAGAGGGTCCCACGCAGCGGTCACAATTAAATGGAATATTGATGATAGGGGGAGGCCGGTTGGCCGATGATCCTCTGATCCGGAATTAAGGGAGATTACGTTGGAAGGGTGACTGCCCTTCTTACCTGCTGGCCTAGGGACTCAGACAGTATTTAAGTGATAACAAATTAACGACTGATAGCCGGAGTTATATTTGATTGAGCTTGTGCTCTTTATTCTTTGAATACCAAAATTGAACTGAAACTTAAAGCTAACATAAAGGAGACTCATAGCGGCCACTCCAATGGGTAGTGTTTGCCGGCTATGCACGAGCTTCCTGCCAGACGCTGTGTCAGCAATTTGGCCGGAGTGAACTTTCGGACGATCGGTCATTGCCGTCGCCCGGTTAACTTAGTTAACTTATATATGTATGACCTCCAAAGCAGGTCCAGTCAAAATCGATTATTTGCAATAATTTCCATAATAATTTCCATAATTATGTTTATAAAATTGGTAATATACAATATTTATAAGTCTTCGTGAATACAGAAGTAAATACATATACATTATACACTATAGAAAATGTTGCCACCTTTTCTACCCAAAAGCCACTTTTTAAAGGTTAAAAAATTAAAATATTTTTAACTAAATTGCATTAATATTGGATCAATTATAAGTGTTGCATAACAGAAATTTTAATAGATGGCGCCACTGCGAAAAAATCAGCTGATGAAATTTCTGTTCTTTACAAGCAGTGGCAATATTAGGAATTCAGCACAGTTTTAAAATCGTAAAAAGTAAAAAAAATAGAGAATATAATTAAAAATTTGAATCGTGTTTTTATCAGTGTAGTTTGTAATACGTTTTTTTGTATGCCAAATGTTGGGAAACTCGTTTTTATTTAATAATAGGGTAAAAATATAAGTAGTCTAAAAAACGTATTTTTAGAATTAAATCTCATTTTTATTAAAGGGAGTCCAGACGAATCCATCAATTAAATAAAGACTGTGTTTTAGAGTAGCAGGGCTTGCGCAAGCTATTGCTGAGGACGCTGGCGGTCAGTCAGTGCTCTTCAATTCTCACGCTACTGCCGTTGACTTTCTGTCGTAGCGCTGCCGTTCTGACGCCGCTGACATTTGGTCGGTGTTAAATTACATTTTCACCCATATAAAAAAACTTTTATGTAAGTTTAAGAGTAGGATTAGGGGTTATAATGATTATACATCTTTGATACTTTACTACAATTGTCTCATTCGGCGGCATCAGCAAAATTTTGTTAACGGAATAAAAAATTTAGCTGTTTCTTATGGTAGTTCGAATAATAGTAAATTGTAAAACAAAAACTAAAAAAGCATGCAATATTGTAAGTATGTATAGGGGAAAAGTTCCGATTATAAAGGTCGACTTCAATATGAGTGGTCTGGGTCTGGGTCATCTTTCTGAAGGAAAGCATTAATTACATATACTGGTTTGGCCCAATTGTTGCATTCTTATGATAGGATTTTATCATAGAATTGGTCTGTTTGTTTGAAAGTAGATTTCCCTTCTATATACGACGAACTTAATTATTGGCACAGAAGGCACATAACGTCCAACATACTCTGCCGCATCCTCCTCAATCCCATTGAGGATTTGTGGGAAGAGCTGGACAGGCACCAGAGAACGGCAAGGGTACACCCAGACAATGAGTGCACTCGAATCATGTGTGCCTTTTCGGCACTCAGAGTGTGATCGGCACCCTAAAATAAGGGTGTGTGTCTTGCACAAGCTCATTTCGAATGTGCACTTGCACACCCAGTAATCTTTTGCACATACACCCGACACACTCATAGCAAATGAAGCGAGTGTCTGAGACACCCATGTTTTTGGGAAAAGTGAGTCGGGTGTCTTGAAATGAGTCGAGTGTCTTAAAATGAGTCAGGTGTCTTGAAATGAGTCGGGTGTCTTGAAATGATTCGAGTGTTTCGGGTGTCATCAACTGATCTGAGTGTTTCGGGTGTCTTCAGCTGTATTGCATGAACAGGTCATTGAGGGTTGACCGAATAATTTTACATGAAAGGAAGGAAGGAAATTTGTATTTAAAGTTCGATTTCAATCGTATTAGCGTTAAGATTTCTGTAATCAATAACTACTCGCATTTATTAAGTATGTAGTATTTATATTTCTGACCCAAGTCACCAGCCATATTAGGACCAATTTGCTATTTCCCAAAAAAAACGTTTGGACTTTTATCGCTAAAAGCTCCATACAACTTTGTCTTGTGGTACCATTCTTGATATCGATAGACAAATAATTAAAAACTTACCTCGGCTGAAAAATGAAATTAACTCGTGAACACTTTCCAGCAATCATTTTTTACAATTTCGCACGTGGATTAAATTAAATTATATCTTTGTGTGGCGATGAAGCGCCTTCCTATAGCATTGTGAAAAACTGATTTAATGATTTCGAAGAAATTCGAAAAAGGGACTAGACAATACGGATCATTCTTCACCATGATAACGCGAGCTCTCAAACATCAGCTCAAACCCTCTCCAAACGCCCAAAAAGTAAATTTGATGGGTCACCCGCCGTACAGCCCGACTTGGCACCCAATGACTTCTTTTTATTTTC
Organism: Drosophila eugracilis; assembly: GCF_018153835.1. Classification (NCBI taxonomy): domain Eukaryota; kingdom Metazoa; phylum Arthropoda; class Insecta; order Diptera; family Drosophilidae; genus Drosophila; species Drosophila eugracilis. Next base: position 8,978 of record NW_024573794.1, on the reverse strand, counting down.
GCACATTAAGAAAAAAAAGCGTGGTCAACTTTTCGTGGATAGAAGATGCTGTTGAAACGCTGAATAACTATTTTTTGGAGGAGCCTCAGTCGGATTGTAAAAAGTGCTTCGACAATTGGTTTACAATGTCTAATAAATGTGGCCACGTCCCCTGAATTTCTTTATTATTTTGGAGGTAAAGGCATGCGCAATATTTTTTTGTACTGGTGTTAATTTATTGAATCTTCTCCTTTGTAGACTAACAATATGTTATCAAATCTGAAGTCTAAACAGTGTTTTATAACAGGTACTGAATAATTTAATACGAGTTTTTATTAATTCAAACATTTTCGAAATGCTGGGTCGGTGATTGATTAAGTTTTAAGATTTAATGAACTTCTGGTTAACGAAAGGGCACAGTTCGTGCGATAGAAGGGGAGTTTTGATTTCAACTAATATTACGTACAGAGATGAAGACAAGATAAGAGAGGGAGTGCGACAGCCGAATTAGTCTGAGCGAAAAGCTCAGGGACCCAAGTCCCAGTCCCAGCTGCACACTGGAAGAAACCTATCCCTGAACGAACAAAGCCCTCTCTGAAGGGACGACGTCCTTCAGGACAGAATCGGTAGGAGCGCCAATCTATGAATGGCGCGCCGGTAGGTTCCCTCCGCTGTTATCATGCCCGCCACTCGGACCTTCCCGATCCTTCACTGCTGGAGCGGCAGGTTGTCCTCTTCTACGGCGAGCTCTCCCATGCCGACGTTTGGGACCTCCTGGTTTCAATTTGGCCGTGTCTGGACCATCGCTGCCAGAATCTGTGCTTGAGACACGAGATATTGGGCCATCGCCGCAAGCAGCAGTTGGGCTGATTTGGTCCGGGAGCGACGACGTTGGTGGAGCCAACAGAGGGCCGCCGATCAGGAGATGCGCTGCTTAGCGCTCCGATTGGCCTCGAGCTCCTCTGCGGTCAAGAGGTCGTTGGCGACCGTCCGAAGCAACAGGTGCTTTGCAGATTTCACACCTGCTTCCCATAGACCGCCGAAGTGAGGTGCTCTGATGCTAGACCGCCCTGTGGCTCCTCCAGACAGGCTCGGACCTCTTTCAGATGACGGTCTGCGCCGACGAAGTTGGTTGCGTTGTCGCACCATACCTACTCCAGAATCCCGAACCTTTGAAAAGCCAATAAAAAAGCATATTTGCGTCAAGCGTTGCGGTTTGCATCGAAAGCAGCGCATGTACGAACGAACAGTTCTGCGAAATACTTAAGAATTGACTAACCTTCCTTTTTCCCGTAGAAGACTTACAAGAGCTCGAGCACCAGCGTGACAGTTCGTAACGTGCAGGTATGAAACCTAAGACTTAACAAACTGCGAGCGATAGCAACAACGGAAATTTGGCTTCGTACGGGATAGGAGTATTCAATAACAGATCACCAACTCGCAACAATGTCGACGAGCTCCAATTTAATCTATTTTCCTGCTCAAAGGGATTTAACTTCGGCGATACAGTTCTTTGTTTCCGATTTTTGCCTATGTCGTCCCGGAATTCGTGAGATTGGATAACTTCTACAATATTCTCAAAAGCAAAATTCAGTTCTCTTGGCGTAATACTTTTTTCGGAAGGCTGTGAAACTTTTTTACACTTTTGAATAAATCGGAATACCGACCCTCAGGTGCGACGAAAAGGACTCTAATTTCTGAACCAACCCATTAGATTCTGTTGTAGCGATAAGAGTTAACGCCGCCTTGCGTAACTCCATAGACACAACTTCTGAAGCTGAATCGAAGCGTGGGAGTACAGGCCAATTGCTTTCTGAGTTGAGTAAAATTGATGGCCCAGCGAACCAGATGGTCGTGACGAGCTCTTCAACGTCACATCCTCGAGACACTATATCCTCGGGGTATACTTTTGTAGGGACGTGTCGCCAAATTGTTTTCTCCGACCACTCTTTGATTTCCTCTACTCGGCTTGAGACGAAAACGGACAACGACGAGGTATGGGATTTAATCCAATGCAAAGTGATCTCGGAGTCAGTCCATAGGTCAAGATTATTTATTGGGAAATTAATTAATGGCCGTACACGTTTAAGATCTGCTAAACGAATAGCGACTCGTCCCAATCTAATTTTTAAAGTCACAGTTCAATGTTTTATGTTCGCTTGTTGACGCTTCCATTTCTACGATTGTTGTAAGTTTAAGGAGCTTTCTGGCTTGCAATTCACTTATAGTTTTTATTAATAATGTTCCGTCTCTTAATTTTTTGCATCCGTCAACTTCTCCTCCACAGGCAAAGTCTACGGATTTTTTAATTAGGAATGGTGATATTTTTTCGAATGAGCCGTTGTCCTTCCTTTTAATTACAATACATTTCGGGTCGCCTAATTGGGAATGATACGATTTTAAGGTAGTTTTGAAAATGTTAGGTGGGTCCGTCACGATTGGATGAAGGGCTTGAGCCCGTATTAGAGGTTTCCGTGTGTTTGTTGTTGTTGGGTATTTTAATTTCTCTTTGTGCTTGATATTCGTTTGTGCAAGATTTTGCTGATAACGTTTTTGGTTTGCACGATGCTAGGCTTTACACTGTTTTGGCACGACTTATCTCTCCGGAGGTTGAAGTTGTACTGTTAATATATATATATATTCAAGACTTAAGTGCCAATTGACACCAACTTCAATGAAACTCACTTGAATTCCCTTGAGGCTGAACACGCTTTACAAAACGCACCATGGGATCGCAAGGATTTTTTTGTAATTATTGGACACAAAATTGCTTTATTTTATAAGATACTTTCTTTTCTCTTTATTATTTAGGGTTTTTCCGGCATGAAACCAGCTTACAACATTTGCCATACATTTTGTAACTGACGTTCTTACAAAACACGCGATGGGATTGTAGAACTATTTCACTGGATACTCATTATGTCAATAATTATACCCGTTACTTGTAGAGAAAAAGGGTATACTAGATTCGTTGAAAAGTATGTAACAGATAGAAGAAAGCGTTTCCGACCCTATAAAGTATATATATTCTTGATCAGGATCAATAGCGAAGTAGATTGAGCCATGTCCGTCCGTCCGTCCGTCCGTCCGTCCGTCTGTATGAACGCTGAGATCTCAGGAACTATAGCAGATACAAAGTTGAGATTAGGCATGAAGATTCTTGAGGTCCCGGAACAGCGCAAGTTAATTTCCGCATCCTACCACGCCCACTCTAACGCCCACAAATCGCGAAAAACTAAAATCGCTGAAATCTCGAGAACTATTACAGCTAGAAAGTTGAAATTCAGTACGTATAAGCTTTGGATGCCAGCGCATCTTTTAGTGGTATTATATGGCCACATCCACCCTACGCCTACCAAGCTCAAAAGACGGTTTTCGCATTTTCAAGAAAACCTGATAGCTCAGGTAACTATAAGAGATAGAAAGTTTGCATTAAACATGTAGGTTTTTTTTATGCTCCAAACGCGAATTGTTTTTTTCCATCTTGCCACGCCCCCCCCTAACGCCCACAAAACCCGAAAAACCATAAATGCAAAAATCTCGGGAACCTAAAATAGCTAGAAAATTTGGCTTAAGAATACGTATTTATGGGATGCCACTGCAACATCCCACGAGTTTTCATCCGGCCACGCCTACTGTAACGCCCACAAACCGCGGAACCTTGTGGCGTCTATAATAATATTATGAATGCCTTCGTTTGACCTTGTATAACTTATTTCTGTTAATATCTATCGATTTTCCAAAGATTTTTCAAATCGGAACATTATTTCGTTACTTATGAAAAAATGTAGGTTGTAAGGCCTCACATGGGCAGTAACGTCACTATCAGTTACTCGACATGCTTTCTCCGACAATAGGCGGCGTTTGTGTAATTTCCACTAGCAAAATAAATATATTAAAAATTCTGTAAAACAGTAATGGGTATCTTATAGTCGCGGCACTCGACTATAGCGTTTCCTCTTGTTTTATTTTCAGATTCTTCTCATTTTCTTATTATTTTTTAACCAGAAAACTGCATATATATTTTTCCTTGTTTTTATTTCTTCTTTCTCTACTTTTTTTTTAACTTTCTTTTGCTTGCTTTCCATCTTGCGTTTGTCACGGCTGTATATTCTGCACAATTTAGAAACTTGGCATCTTTGTTATGTATATTTCACAAGAATACTTCACCTTAGTTTGTGTGTGTATTTTTCATACAACATAATTATGAAGATACGATCCATCCTGGTTCGTTGTGCGGCTGCGCCAGTTATAGTATCGAGTCCTGCGGATGCGGTTCAAGGGAGATTCCAAGTTAATCCTTAATTGTCCTCAGGGCTTGATACCAAAGGTTTAGTTTAGTTGGGAGTTAGTTTGTGTGAAATCAAAAACAAGCGTCTTCTAGTTTCGAAGTAAATTTCTAGACTAACTTCATATATTGTTCAGCGGTGGCCGAGAAGCCTCACCGCTGTACCAAGTTTCAAATCCTCTTTTGTTTGTTTGACATAAAAAGTTCTTTGCATATACTATACATAAGGGCTTTAAAAACAAATACATGCCTCAGCCACCATATTCACCGGATTTGGCCCCATGTGACTTTTCTTGTTCCCAAAACTGAAGATAATCGAAAAATTTGAAAATTTGAATTTGAAAAGTCACCTTACTTTAACACACCTCGTATAACTCTAAAGGTTTCGATAATCGAAAATTTGAAATCAAATTTGAAGAGTCACCTACTTTTAACACACCTCGTACACTAATACAAGATGAAATAAAGAAATGTTTATGCAGCAATTCAACAAAGTGTTCGCTTGTGTCATATTTCCTTTGGCGAGGGGTCGGGGCATCCTGTTGCGATGTCATCAAAATTTTAGCGGGGCAACGACTCGAGTGGGTCGTTACCGGGTCTAAACAATGTTTCGGATTGCAACATACTTGCAGTGTGGGTTCAAGTGGTTGCCCCTTCAGCGGCCTTTCTAGGACTCTGGGAGGTTGCGGGGGTTCGTTGCCCCGACGGTGAAACTCGCGTCACCCCAAAATCTGTGTTGAGGAACGTGGCTCTTTCCGTGTCGTGTGTTATGACAATTTTTGTGTGACGAGCGCCAGCTTTCGCTTAATCTCGTTGTAATACTCCATGAGGCTTTGGTCCACTTGACGGACTGCCTCAAGCCTTTGCCGTTACAGGCAAAGGAGCAGTCTAACCTAGCCAAATGACATGACTGGCGCCGTGCTACATATTCACTTTGCACATCGCTAAACTCACGAATTGACTTGACGATATTTAACAGTATTTCGCACGGCACCACTGTTGGACTTTTCCTTACCGTTATATTTGAATTATTGAATTAGGTTATCATGCCTTAAGGGCCGTTGCAATGGAGTTAGTAACTCCCAACATAACTTCCCATTGAAAAGGAAGTATACCCTTGGTAACCAGGCATCCCAGTGGAATCCAGCCATATGAAAACTAATCTCTCCACAGCTGTGACTGACTCACTGACCGCGGCGTGGGACTACACCTAATTTATAATTTGTACAGTGGTTTACTTTAACATTCGGCATTTTATTTTATCAATTTCAAAATTTCAAATTAAAAAAGAATTTTAAAATGGTATGGTAAAGATCATTTTATTACCTTTTCATATTTTTTCCAAGAAGACAATCATGAAAGATATTAGCACCGACAAAATTAGGGAGGTTGTAATCCCCGATCCGACTTACGTACATATGTATAAATTAATTATTTTATGTTGGTTGTTATTTGTGTGGTACGCCTGCTGCTATCAGAGGGTCCCACGCAGCGGTCACAATTAAATGGAATATATTGATGATAGGGGGAGGCCGGTTGGCCGATGATCCTCTGATCCAGAATTAAGGGAGATTACGTTGGAAGGGTGACTGCCCTTCTTACCTGCTGGCCTAGGGACTCAGACAGTATTTAAGTGATAACAAATTAACGACTGATAGCCGGAGTTATATTTGATTGAGCTTGTGCTCTTTATTCTTTGAATACCAAAATTGAACTGAAACTTAAAGCTAACATAAAGGAGACTCATAGCGGCCACTCCAATGGGTAGTGTTTGCCGGCTACGCACGAGCTTCCTGCCAGACGCTGTGTCAGCAATTTGGCCGGAGCGAACTTTCGGATGATCGGTCATTGCCGTCGCCCGGTTAACTTAGTTAACTTATATATGTATGACCTCCAAAGCAGGTCCAGTCAAAATCGATTATTTGCAATAATTTCCATAATAATTTCCATAATTATGTTTATAAAATTGGTAATATATAATATTTATAAGTCTTCGTGAATACAGAAGTAAATACATATACATTATACACTATAGAAAATGTTACCACCTTTTCTACCCAAAAGCCACTTTTTAAAGGTTAAAAAATTAAAATATTTTTAACTAAATTGCATTAATATTAGATCAATTATAAGTGTTAGATAACAGAAATTTTAATAGATGGCGCCACTGCGAAAAAATCAGCTGATGAAATTTCTGTTCTTTACAAGCAGTGGCAATATTAGGAATTCAGCACAGTTTTAAAATCGTAAAAAGTAAAAAAAATAGAGAATATAATTAAAAATTTGAATCGTGTTTTTATCAGTGTAGTTTGTAATACGTTTTTTTGTATGCCAAATGTTGGGAAACTCGTTTTTATTTAATAATAGGGTAAAAATATAAGTAGTCTAAAAAACGTATTTTTAGAATTAAATCTCATTTTTATTAAAGGGAGTCCAGACGAATCCATCAATTAAATAAAGACTGTGTTTTGAGTATTTAATTCTTATTTAAATGAATGTAACTAGAAAGTTCACTTTTATGCACTTTTCGAGAAATTTAGGTTTAGACAATGCTGAATTGTTCCTCAAATTAGGCGTGAAACGCCTTCTATTACTTAAAATAATATAAATTATTATTAAAAACATTGTTCTTGTGTTTTTAAACAGCTAGTAAACATATTCGCAAAGTAATTTGGGTTTTATATAACAGACGGTCAACTTAGTTTTTAAATTAATATCTGATTTTGAGGTTGTTAGCAGTGCCACACTGATAATTTTTTCACATCTGAAATCTATTGACCATATGAAGTTAAGTAAAAACAGAATGTAAATGTCGTGCTTAGTTTTTGAGTTAGCTTGCGATTTTGAGGTTGTGGGCGGTGTCACGGCCACATATTTTTATATCTAAAATCTCAAATTTCAAATTTTCCATAGTGCATGTTGAAGAGAATCAATAAGTCTTTATCAATACAATAATTATCTTAAGTAGAATCCCCGAACTTATACTCAATTGTCCAATAAACCACATTGAAATTATACACAGGAGGCCCCGTTTCTAAATTTACCACCCCACAGCACCACTCACTTTTCCATTTAATATACATGCATGTATAAGATATTAATTGTAGAAACGAAATGTACAATCCAGCAGTGTTATTGTATTCTGTGCTTCTGTGGGAATTGGGTATAACTGGGCGTGTCTCTAAATGGATGGTGATAGTGCTCTGTGGGGCTTGGATATTAAAGCCTTTAGTACTTTGGGCCTGACGTGAGTGGCTACTGAATTAAAAGCTTTTGTGGTGTGCCGCATACGGGTGTGTTTTCGGAGAACGCTGCTTAAAACGACCAGTGAGCGACTAGAGCTGTGTGATATATTATAGTAAACAGAAGCGCGTTGACCATGCGGCAGCAATATCAAGTTGCACTCCGGAAATTTATGCATCAATTTATAGCTAAACCAACTGGACAGTCGTGGGCCTGTGGCGGAGCACTTTCAGGGACCAAACTGTTCCCTCGCAGGAACTACTCAAAGTTTAGCACCCACCTGTCCACGGAACGCGCGATGGAGCTGATTTGCAACTTGGACAAAGAGGAGCGCAGCAATCTTCGTAACGCTCTCGGCAAGATAGACGCCGAAAAGGAGAAAAAGTTTTACGAGAGTGAGTTCTTTTCGAAATGTCATTATTTACTTTATTTCTGCAGATTGAATTTAAAAGTGACATACATATGTGCGTTTCCAGGGAATGTTAACTTCATATCCACGTCGAGGAAATCGACTAGAAAAGTCCGTGTTTGGTGGTCTCGCTTTTGAAACTGCCGGAGTAGCTTTTGGCTACCTCACAGTGATCATTAGCACACTATCGGCAGCGCAAGTGTCGCCAATATCGAGACCCAACTTCAACTTCGACGGATCGCTTCCTTATTTTAAGCACCATTAAGCTTTTAATATTACTATGACGCGGTCGTTTACCAGCACATAACGTATTAGGCTGCTTTATGATTAGCTAGCTTTTGCACGTCGGCGTCTGCTTAATGATTTTGACTATTGTTTTCTTCTCGTCGCCGTGTACGTGTGTTCAGCTAATTGGACTAAACGAGATTAATTTTAAATATTTTCCACTTAAGGTAAAAGCTAACAAAATCGATTTAGTCGACATGTTTAGCTGTTGCTGGAAGCCTAGGTAAATTAAAATTTTTCAAAGTCATTCTCAATAAATGTAAATATACTTATAAGCGCCCAATTAAAAAAATAATACAAAATGTAATAAATAAATTTGGTAGTAACGAAATGACAGATAAAGTTCATTGACAAAAAGGGCTATTTCTAAAAATGCAAGTTAAGGCCAGACATGGCCAGAGGTATTGTCACGAATATTACCCAACTAGAGTTAACTGCATTGTTGTGTCTCCTGCCCTTGATTCCGTCGTCCTTCCTTCACTTAAAATGTTCAATATACGATTTTACTTTAAAAATAAAACAGTAAGCTTTTCAAAACGTTACAATGGTTGTAATGTTCAAATTCAAATGTCGTCTTATCGAGTTGGGGGTACAAATTGAAGTAATTCTAAATCGTAATTCGTGTGGCTTGTTGGCTTAATCAGAATATCACTTCACCATATCGCTACCAGAGCGGCTGCGGAAATCCGACAGCAGGGGTTTTGGGGACTTGGCCCAACGCGTTCCTGCGCTACAGATGCTAGCGCTGCATTTTCGGTTGGGCGCAGCGATGGG